>NC_045145.1:308311-374019 GCF_008831285.2 Nymphaea colorata | reverse complement strand
TACATTTATATTTCGCCTGTACTTAGGGTGGACAAAGGACATCCCTCGATCAATCTATAAGTTCCCTTTTTAGTGATTGACACAATTAACTACTTACAGAAGGCAGTCGTGTGCAAAATAATCCGAGCATCATCATATATATAGAAGAAAAGCAATGTTCTATTGCATGCACGTCATCCCACAATCAGTTGGTCATGAAATGGCAACAAAACTCATTCTAATTATATACGCATGTCCTCCTTGGGGTAATTTGGCAGCATGGATATTTTTTGAGTGTCCCACGAATCTACCCCAACAATTGGAGCAGGTTTGTAAAACAATAGTTCTAGCGTTCAGATGAACCTGTCTCAATCTTTGGGGCAAATTCATGGACACTAACAAAGTGTTTCTACCAGCAAATGATCCCTTAAGTTATAGTGCACACCAAGCTTTTATAGGCTCCTCAAGCATATAGTTATGTCTTTGATCTATTAGAAAACCTAGTGGCAACTGACCTTATCATGAAGCAATTCATATTTATCCCCATAAAAAAGTTTTACACTGACATGTCACTACAACCAAAAAAAAAAATGTTATTAAGCACAATCAAAACCATGGCCAATACACCCAAAAATCGTGGTTAAAGATGTTTTCAGCCATGGTCTTCCTCATGGCTACTTAACTAAAGTAGTTGTGGTAATAACCCTAGCGGCAACTGACCTTTTGCCATGGTTTTGACTGTGGTGTTGCATCTAAGTAAATAGGATATTAAATGCCTGATGAGTATTTTACTTAGATTGACTCATTGGAAGCCTTTGGCATTCAAGACGCTGCCGGAGTAGCTCACCGATAAATGCAGCTAACTCACTCAATAAAGTTGATTCTTTGGAGGTCTTCGTTGGGAAATTCTACTTAATCCTCCTCATATTTGGATCCGAGATAAGCCTTAGGTCTGAACCTGACTTTTATATATGATTGCATCTTTGCATAAATAAAAAAAATTAAAAATCTAAATTTCCTTTCAGAAAAAATGAATTGAAGAATATAAAAATTAATGTACAATAAAAAGTTTTATAACTAGGAAGAAATATCGCATAAGGAAAGAATGACATCGAGTTTGACCACTGAATGGAAGCATTTAAGATACTGGAAATGCATGTCTCATCCATTTCGAGCCGATTCATCAACGATTAATTTCCTATCCTATTTTGAGTCAATGGACTCTCAACATGTACAGCTAGCTAGCCATGTGGTCTGATTGCGATGTGGGAAAAATCAGCTTTTGAATCGAGCGGATGATGTTACTAAGCAACTTCCATGTGCTGGTCGATCCCGTGATCTAAATGATTTGGTTGTGAATCAGCACAAAATATGAAAATTATATTCTTTTGAAAAATAAATAGACAACCTATAAATGATAACAAAAAACAATAATTTTTTTAAAAACGGATGGACTAGATCAAATTGATTTAGCATAGATTTGAACGAACCAGCCGATTCAAGCAATTTTTTGGAAAAAAAATGCCACACCAACGAAACGCTTTTTTCCAGTTTTTTTTTCCTTTTCTTCATTTAAGACTTTTTTTCATACTTTTTATTGCTAAACTGCTCATTTCAAACTTCTATTTTTATTTTTTTCTCACATATTTATTTTTTTAAATTGCCTACCATTCATCTTATTTTCCCCTAATTTTTAAGTTTTACCCAATTTTTTTTAAGATTTACCATATTTTTCCTGTTTTCTTCATGCTAACCATATTATATGATAGAAAAGCCTCGCCATTTAAAAGGGGGAAAGCATATCTGTGACTATGGTTGAAACGAGTTTGTGATATCTAGGGAAAAATGAAGTTCAATTGACAACTTTGATTTGGGATTTGAAATTCCAACATCTCTTTCTGTGATTGGAATGGAGTTTCATGCGGTCATGGTTCACAAATTGTAGTTGCTCTGAACCTCCCTGAAAAGGCACTTGAAGGTACTATCTCACCATACATCAGCAATCTCTCCTTCTTACAGGTTCTTGATCTCTCGAACGGCAGTTTCCATGGTCACCTTCTCATTGATTTTAGTCGTCTCCCTCAGTTAAAAAATCTCTCTACAAGAAAAAACAATTTTGAGGGGTTGATCCCACAAACAGTGAGCCATTGTCGAGGTCTCCAAATACTGTCACTATGAGAAAACCATTTCTACGGAAGCATCCCACAGTTTCTAGGCATTTTGTCGGAACTCAAGCTCTTAAGCATTGGTGGTAATAGGCTCACTGGCACTATTCCAGTTGCTTTGGCTAATCTCACAAAACTGGAGTGGTTTAGTATTGGTCAAAGTCAGATACAGGGGCACATTCCTCCTGAGTTGGGAAGCCTAACCCACTTGATGGTCTTTAACATGCAAATGAACAATCTCACTGGTACACTGCCTGAGAGCTTGTTTAACCTATCCGCCCTTTGGGATTTGAGTTTCACGACAAATCAACTAACAGGGCATCTCCCAAAAGATGCTTGCCGCTTCCTACCCAATCTCGAACAACTCTATATGGGTGCAAAAAATTTTGATGGCCCTCACCCGACTTCTCTTTCAAATGCTACAAGACTTCAAGTTCTTACTGCAGAAAGAAATAAATTTAGTGGTCCGATATCATTAGAACTAGGTAGTCTATCACAACTCACATACCTTAACCTTGGGAAAAATATGTTGACCAATGTCCCTGGCAACCTTGAGCTCTCCATTCTCACATCCTTCACCAGGTGTCGGATGCTAGAGGAAGTTTATCTATCAAAAAACCTTTTGAGTGGCATTCTTCCTACCTCTGTTGGAAACTTGACAACCACCTTGTCGAAATTTGACCTTTCCTCTAATCAGATTGAAGGTACTATCCCATTAGCCCTAGCCAACTTGACCAAGTTAATTGCCTTAGTTTGAGTTCCAACAAAATAAAAGGGCACCTTCCACCAAATATAGGACAAATTACAGGTGTTGTTTCTTTACGACAATGCATTAGAAGGCCCAATCCCACTATCAGTCTACCAGTTGGTCCGCAAGTATACTTCTAATATTGGACACAACATGCTAATTGGGTCAATTTCAAGCTCTATAAACAATCTCACTAGTTTGCAAAGGCTGTATCTAAGCACAAACAGATTGTCATCAACACTACCGCCTGGTCTTTGTGAGTTGAAGGACTTGTGGGAGTTATACTTGCAGGACAACTCCTTCACTGGTCACCTGCCTTTGGGTCTCAGGTTTTACCATGATGAACCACATGGATATCTCTGCAAACAAGCTGAGTGGAGAGTTTCCTGCATCATTATCAAAGCTCCAAATGCTAGAGTTTTTGAATCTCTCTCGTAACACATTTGATGGTCACATTCCTGAACAACTTGATCACATGTAAACCTTGACACTATTGACCTTTCCCATAACATGCTTTCCGGTGAGATACCAAAATCATTGGAGGAATCTCAACACATCCAGGTCTTGGACTTGTCCTTCAATCTATTGGAAGGAGAGATTCCAAGTGGTGGAAAGTTTGCAAACCTTTCTGCCGAGTCATTCCTAGGGAACTATGCACTATGTGGAGTTCCAAAATTCCATGTCCCATTGTGCTTAGACAAAACAGAGAGACAAAGTAAGAGCAATGCGGCTAAAGTCATTGCCGCTTGTGCAATTGGAGGCTCAGCACTTTTGTTCATTGTCTGCCCACTCATTGGTATCTCATGCTATCAAAAGAGGGGTTGTCGAAGCGTCCTGACGACCTTGAAAGATTACAAGGAATTACACTCCCAGTGATTTCTTACCGAGAGCTATTGCATGCAATGAGCAATTTCAGTGATGCAAACTTTCTTGGGAGTGGAAGCTTTGGCTCGTGTATAATGGAATTCTAGCAGATGGAACAACAGTGGCTGTTAAGGTCCTTAATAAAAATTTGTTATTTGAAGGCGCATTAAAAGTTTTGATATCGAGTGTACTATCATGCGCCAAATCAGGCACCAAAACCTCGTTAAAGTCATTATGTCTTGCTCTAGTGGAGATTTCAAGGCTTTAGTTCTCCAATACATTCCCCTTGGGAGCCTAGAAGTATGTCTACATTCTGGTGGCCATCACTTGAATCTCTTTCAGAGATTGGATATCATGATTGATGTGGCTTGTGCTCCACAATATCTTCACCATGGTTCCTCGGAGACTATAGTTTATTGTGATCTGAAGCCTTGTAATGTGCTTCTAGATGAGAACGTGACAGCATACATCAGCGATTTTGGCATTGCAAAGATTCTAGTTGGTCTGAATTCTTCTACTCTTACAGCCACTCTTGGAACCACAGGATACATTGCACCTGGTACGTACTATCTCTTATATTTTTGTCCTTTTATAAATTTTGTGTCTCTCGAGGTGTGAGTATAATTGCCTGAATCGTTTCTTGAGTCAACCTAGCCTGGCTTTGAGTTCTTAAATGTGTGTGCGCATTTGTGAATGCACACTCTTTCGCTTCAATAATGCCCTCACAGAGAAAGTGGAAGAGTAGTTGGGATCGCATGGGAGCGGCTGGAGAGGTGATGAGGTGAGATAAAGAGAGAGTGGGTGGGTTTGCCAGTCCTAGTCGACTCTCTTTCTCTCTCTCTCTCTCTCTCTCTCTATATATATATATATATATATATATATATATTATATTCATTTATTTATTTATATTGAAATCAGGTGACTAAGCCTTTTTTTTAATTTTGTATTGTTTAAAACATTGCAAAAAAATGCATCGATGATAGTCAATGTTTTGGCAACCACTTTTAGCTTGAGACTGTTTTTAGGGTAACAAAATAAGAAAAAGAGTCATCAGTAACATAGGTAGCCCTCTGATTTCATATATATATATATGATTTGGTCCTGGCCTATGTGGTTTAACTAATTATACTCTGCTATGGTTTGCAATATAACATCAATAAATATATTAATTGTTGTGAAAATACCCATGATCCATCTAATCATCATGATTTGGTAGTTCACACATAAGGACATGCACAAGTGGTTCCTGGCTTAATAATGTAAAGGTCATTAATAAACTATTTGATGTGGACAAAACATTCGTTGTTCGTATGGCATATGGTGTTGCATGCTAGTTTTTGCATTGTATTGTTCTCATGTACACATCTGTTGTTTGCATGTCCACAACAGACCAGAATCTTCAATTGATCTTCTTCTTTTAACAGAAATTATAAACTTTTTTCCTTTTTGTATAAAAGAATCCTAATCATAAATACCTTTCTACCTAATGGCTTAAGACTGGCTAACAATCGGCACTACTGAATAATTCACTCGATTTAGGAGCCTTTTAAGGGAACCTTGAGACAGGTCACAGGATAATGGGAAGGAAGATGAGTTTAATTAGGCCTTTATATTGTGGAATTACTGCACCATACAATTGATGAAGCTCAACAAATCTCACATGCCCCATAGAAAAAATCTGGATGCATGTTTGAATCCTTTTAAGAGCACTTGAATATCGTATATATAGGACTTCAGTTTCTAAATAGACCTGGGCATCGGGGTAGCCTGGCCCGATATGAACCAGGTCCCAGCCAGCCTGACGTCTGAAATCAGAGCCCAGGCCCGGCATGGTTACCAAAAAAATCACATTTTTTGAATATAAAATATGTTTTAAATATATATATATATATATTATTAAAAAATAAATTAATATTTAAATGTTATCGGGATGGATGGGGCCACAATCGGGCTGACCGAGCCGGCCCGATACATTATCGGGCAGGCTCGGACCAGGGCCCGATAACCACGTCTTCTTCTAAATCACAATCGTGTACTCTTCTTTAGATGTATATATGAGAATACAACAAGAGAAAGGCAGAATTGGAGGTTAAATTGATCTTAAGTCCATTAATTTCCGGGCCTCTTGCCCAAAACCAATTAGTGCAATTGCATCATAGATGAGCATTAGCCAATTATATTGTTCTTGCTATTGATGTCTAATATTGTTGAGTAATTGAATTAGAATTTGGGATGGCCGGAAAGGTGTCAGCCAAAGCCGATGTCTACAGTTACAGAATTCTCGTCCTTGAGGTGTTTACAGGAAGAAAGCCTACTGATGAACAGTTTGATGGGGATTCTAGTTTGAGGCAATGGGTGGGTGAAGGATTTCCTGTTGCAATTTCAGATGTCATTGACAGCCATCTTTTGAATGAAAGCAACACTACTCCAGCTGAAAGATCAGCTGCTATGAATGAACTGCTGGGGAAGATTCCAAGTGGTGGAAGGATGATTCCTAGTGGTGGAAAGTTTGCAAACTTTTCTGCCGGGTCCTTCCTAGGGAACTATGCACTATGTGAACCTCCCAAATTCCATGTCCCATTGTGCTTTGACTAAACAGAGAGGCAAAGTAAGAGCAATGCGGCTAAAGTCATTGCCGCTTGCACACTTGGAGGCTTAGCACTTTTGGTCATTGTTTGCACACTCATTGGTATGTCATGCCATAGAAAGAGGAGGTTGTTTAAACTTCATGATGACATTGAAAGATTACGAGGAATTACACTTCCAATGATTTCTGACAGAGATTTACTGCATACGACGAGCAACTTCAGTAATGCAAATTTTCTTGGGAATGGATGCTTTGGTTCAGTCTACAAAGGAATTCTAGCAGATGGAACGACAGTGGCTGTGAAGGTCCATAATTTGTTATTTGATGGAGCATCTAAAAGTTTTGATATCGAGTGCACTCTCATGCGCCAAATGAGACACCGAAACCTCGTTAAAGTCATTACATCTTGCTCTAGTAGAGATTTCAAGGCTTTAGTTCTCCAATACATGCCCCTTGGGAGCCTAGAAGCTTGTCTACATTCGGGTGGCCATCACTTGAATCACTTTTAGATATTGGATATCACCATTGATGTGGCTTGTGCACTAGAATATCTTCACCATGGTTACTTGGAGACTATAGTTCATTGTAATCTAAAGCCAAGTAATGTGCTTTTAGATGAGAACTTGACAGGATACGTCAGCGATTATGGCATTGCAAAGATTCTAGTTAATCTGAATTCTTCTACTCTTACAGCCACTCTCGGAACCCCCAGATACATGGCACTAGGTACGTACTATCTCTTATTTTTTTGTCTTTATATAAATTTTGTATCTCTCGAAGTGCGAGTATAATTGCTGAACTGTTTCTTGACTCAACCTAGCCTGGCTTTGAGTTCTTATATGTGTGTGTGCATGTGTGAACACACTCTCTTTCTCTTCAATATTGCCCTCATAGTGAAAGTGGGTGGGTTTGTCAGTCCTAGTGGGCTCGCATGGGAGGGGCCGGAGAGGTGATGAGGTGAGATAATGAGAGACAAAGAGACAGTGGGTGGGTTTGCCAGTCCTAGTGGGCTCTCTCTCTCTCTCTCTATATATATATATATATATATATCTATATGTATATCTATATATAATTCATTCATTTATTTATTTATATTGAAATCAGCTTACTAAGGTTTTTTTAATTTTGTCCAAATTGCTGGTCAAAAATTCTTTCATATCCAAGCTTCAGACACATGATATTACCTTTCACCCTCACATATCAATTTTGTCCATGCTTTCATTTTGTTGAGGCAATTTCCATTATTTTCACCTCAATCTTAGTTCGTGATCAACACGTGCTTGACTTAGGTCATGCATTTCTTTTTTCCCTCAATTTTATTTAGACAAATAATTTTTCTAGCTTCAATATCTATGGCGTGTCTTTCGTCTCATTTTACTACTTATATGATCATATTGGGTCATCATTTCTTCCAAGATTTTTGCTTTATTTTCAATCATTGGACACCTATTTTTAATTTATTCATGCACCCCTATGGAGTCTATATCTTCCTGAATCAAACCTCGTATATTTATACTCTGCTTGAGATTTAATCCTTTCAAAATTAAGATGCTCTATTGTCCTATATTATCTCGCTATGGTTTGTCCTATAAGATTTGTCTCAATTTCTTGTCATTAAAGACAAAAAAAATCTTTCATACCAAAGCTCATTCTTTCATAATATAAAATATATTTTTAATTATAAAACACACGTTATTTAGTTTAAAAAAATAATAAAAAATATTTTCTATACCCCATTAACGGGTTGGGCCGACCCAGGCCGCACAACCAGGCCCGGGCCTGGCATGATATCCCGTTTTCCTAGCCCGGACCCGACCGGGCGGGTACCCATCGACGCCCACCCCTACCACTCATGGCAATTGCTAATAGGGGGCATTTTTCTTATGAATATTTCGAGACATTTCTAAATTGCTTTTGTAGAAATATTTTTCTTTCACAAACATCATTGTCCATAGGAAAAGAGTCCATATCCTAATCAAATCAACTCAGCTACTAAGCTAAAGATTTGATCAAGCGCAATCCGGCCATTACTTTGGAGTATTCTAAAGTTAGCTCAACCTGGCCGCCAGAAAGAGAATCTCATGAAGCAAGCGTAACTCGGCCATTAGGCTGAAGGCTTTTGAAAGTAACCTCAACCCAAACACTAGTTTGGGGAATTTTAACAAGTTCAAAATCCAGTCTTTGGTGAAAACAAAAATTTCATCAAAAGGCAGACGAGGAGATGAAGGCTCTTTCCTCGCATTGCAACCCATTCAGGGAAGGGGTAAAACCTGAAATTATGGACAAAAGAGCAATCCACACAAGCAAGGGGTTAAACCTACAATGCAAGTCAAAGCAACCCACAAAGGCAAGAGGTTAAACCTTTAATGCAAGCCAAAGCAACCCACGTAGGCGAAGGGTTAAACCTGTAATGCAAGCCAAAGCAACCCATGTAGGTGAAGGGTTAAACTTACAATGCAAGATAAAGTAACCCACACAAGTAAGGGGTTAAACTTGCGATGCAAGTCAAGGCAACCCATTCAGGGGGGTTAAACTTGAATTCGATATTGGCAAACCCACGCAGGCAAAGGGTTAAACTTGCAACGTAAGCTCAAATAACCCATTCAGGTAAGGGATTAAAACCTGAAATGCAGTTTCAACACTTTTAATATTTAAACCAAAATTTTCATCGCTCAAAATTTGGGCTGATTATCTTTGCCACTAAGCACGGCAAATGCCGACTTAGTAGCAAAGAGGGGCATCTGTTATCACCCCACATTTTTCAAAAAAGACTACTATTTTATTATTTGAATTTAAATTTTAGAAAAAAAAAGAAAATTGTCACTATTCGATCGAAAACGAATTTTTAAACTGCTATCCAAACCAAAACAAAATTCAAATTCAAAACCCAACCTTAGACGTGAGATTCAAATCCAAACTCCAATTATCAAATCCAAATTAGATCCAAAATCCAAGTTTAGATGCAAATTGGAAATTCCAAAATTCTTTCATCATGAATTCAAATTTTGAATTTTAGTTCCAAAATTCTTTCCTCTTGAATTCAAATCTTGAATTCGAATTTTGAATTTTGGCTCCAAAACTTTTCCCTCTTGAATTCAAATCTTGAGTTCGAATTTTGAACTTTGGCTTCAAAATCTCTATAAATACCCCCACAATCCTCCCTCTTGGGTATGAACCAACCATAGAGGAACCTCTCATGCTTCCTCACTTGAAATTTTTTCCTTAGCTCTCTCTTTCCATTTCCTTCTTTATCTCTAACATTTGGATCAAACATTCTTCAAGTTCAAATTTTTCAGAGGAGCACAAAGAGATCTCTTGGTGGTTCATCATTTTGGAGCTTCATCTTAGGGGACTCCAAGATCATTCAAAAGAGGGGCTTATTTTTAATATCATTCATATTCGAGGTATGTAGTCACCTCTTACTTCCATATATTTTTATTTCCTCTTGCCACTTCCCCATGGCCATGCAAGAGAGCTCAAATGATTTCCTTTCTAGAATCGAGAGATATATCTTGAGTGCACCGGGAGTATGAGCAAGGTGAAATAAATTCTATTTCTTAATTTATTTCAAAATATGCTTGCAATATTGTCTTCATTCATCTTTCATGCTTGAAATGATGCTCATGCATGACGTTCTAATTTTCCTTAATTAATGAGTTAATGCATGGTGAGAATGAGTGCTTGGGATTGGGATTCTTCATTCTTGTGTTGATTTTGAGGTTGGGACTTGTCCAACCCGGAAAAGCCCTTCGAATTTGTACATGTTAAAGTGCACCTTCATGACATTTTTACACTTAGTTTATTTCTTAATCACCCGATTGGAACGTCAATGAGTGCTTCGTCATTCTCCATTTCATGTATTTTTTGATTTTCTTCCATACCCAATGGTGGGGAAAATCAATTTTCTTGTAATAGTTGTGTTTTTATTTACACAAAATATTTAAAATCATCTTTTTCAAAAATTTTTGAAACCAAATACTCTCTCTAATGTGGCCCGAGAGATTTAGCTTAGGTTCTTGCATGAGCCCAAGTTCCCCTCCGGCCTACATAAAAAATTGAAGTCGGCTATTTTCAACTCATTTTTGATTTTCATATTCATGAAGAAATATGCGTATATGCATGTTATATATGTATACATGCAGATGAATATCTTTCATTGTGATTCTCTCTTTATGATTTAACATACTTTTACGAACTCTCATATATGTATATATGAATATATGTACATGTATTCCATTTTAAAATCTCTCACTCTTTCTAAAACATCTTCTCTTCTATATTTGATTTAAAGCTTATTTTCACAAGTTTTTATATACGTAACTATACATATATATATAGATATATATATATATATGTATATATAAATATGTATATGAGTATGTATCTCTCTTCCTTTTAAATATTTGATTTAATGATTTTCATGATCTATTTCTCTCTCCATTTTTCTACATTTCTCTCTATGAAAGTCTTTCATTTTTTCCTCATGTCATTGAAGATTTTAATTTTTCGTTTGCCGACTTCACTAAGACCAAAACTCAAAGCAATGACCCAATATTGGAATCATGCTTGAGGGTCTACAACCCCATTCCTTTTCAAAAACTTTTCTCTTTCATCAAAAATATTTATTACAAAAATCTTAGATGTATGTTGTGGTAGGAATGTTTCTAGATGAATGTTGTAGTAAGAATGAATTATTTCCCGTTCCAATCATATAGGATCAATGCATTCATGCATTCACATTCATTCAATATCACTTATATTCACAAACACCACTCCAAAGAACTTAAGCAAGATGAGATAGAGCTCTAACTAGGTAGTAACCGAATTAGAGCAAAATCTCAAACCTACTTAAAGTCTTAAGAGAACACTAAAATGACTTCAAAAAATGATTTCCCAAGCTTTCCAAATGATATTTACTTAGTTTTCTCCAAAACATTTCCAAATGATATTTACTTAGTTTTCTCCAAAACATTTCCAAATGATATTTACTTAGTTTCCAAATGATTTCCCATGCTTTATCACCGACCGGCGAGTCCTTTTCTTTAATATTTTAAAACAAAACCTCATTTTTTGGAGTACTCCAAAACCAAAGAAATTTTGGGGTGCAAACAGATGGCAGCCATGATGGGACCCGTCATCGTTTGGCTATAATTATAATTGATGCATTTCTACGAAGTTGAAGATCTCATGTATTGTCGATGATAAAGCATGTTCCCTTCTTTGGCCTTGACCCCATCGACATTTCATTACATTTCTCAGTGATTGTATTTGCTTTCTTGCATATAAGACAAATTGAGGAGGATCAATCATGTTCACTTAGATTTAGGATCAAATACAACCCTCCTCAATTTAAGGTTGATTGAAAACAATGCTTGTTCTTCTACTTATTTTACTCACCATCTTAAACAACATTGCATTAGAGACAATCGATTTGCATGTTTGCTCATATTTCAAAATCTTCTAATACATATTTATCCCATTCATCATGTTGTCGGGCTTGGTCTTAGGCGGTAGTACAAGACTAAGCCTTACAACTAGACCACACCATCGGCAGGAAAGCCCCCTCATTAGTACCATGAGTGGTAACTTGTGGTATATCGACGGGCGTCCAAGAAGTTGATAAACCTTAACCTTAGTTGTCAAATGAAGGAGTCTATGCTCGTACTAAGCCTCTTGGCTAAGGAATATTGACACATCTTATATGGAATAATCATAATTGATCAAACGAATGTCAATTCAGGGCTTATGCTCCTTTTCAAATATATGCATGATAAAGATATGACTTTCAAAAATGTTGGATTTATCATCGTATGATGATTGCATGTGTGTATTCATACAATCTTTGGTCAATTTAATATTTTACACTTCATCTTCCTCATTTAAATCAATGTCTCCTTTGATCATATCTACGTAGTCTTCAACTCGACTACGCCATAAGCTCATGCCTTAACCCTACTATCTAAATGACATTGATTTCTCAAATACTATCATTCAGCAAATCTGTTTTTCAGAATTACTTCAAGATCTACATTTTATCAAACCCTCATTTATTCATTGGTCCAACCTTATATTCTTAAACATGATAGCCAGTTATTGGCTCAATTTTCAACTTTGCTTGACTTAGGTCATGCATTCTTTTTCTATCATTCACATTTAGCTAAATGACCTTTTACCATCAACACCTATAGTATATATTTCTCCCTATTTTATTACTTTCATGATTTTATTGGCTAATCATTTATTCCAAATTGAATATCAATCTTTGCTATCTTCTATTTTCAATCATCGAACATGTGATTTTAACTTATTGAATCTATATGTATCAAGCTTCATGCATTTATTATACTCTACTTGATATATGTATCAAACTTCTTAATTAAGACGCTCTATTGTCCTATATTATCTCGCTATGAAAACCACCATCTACCGATCATATACATAGGACTTCAGTTCGAAATAGACCTGGGCATTGGGTCAACCCGATGTTCAACATCCGAGCCAAGGCCCAACACAGTTACATAAAAAAATATTTTTTAAAAACAAAATAAATTTTTTAGTGTAAAATATATTTTAAGTAACAATATATATATATATATATATATAAATAAAATAAAATTAATATTTAAAAGTTATCGGGATGGATTGGGCCCCCGTTAGGCTGACCTGGGCCGGCCCGATACATTATCGGGCGGGCTCGGACCCGGGCCCGATCTGGCGGCGCACCATGTCTAGTTCTAAATCATAATCTCTTATTCTTTTTTAGATGTATATATGAGAATACAACAAGAAAAAGGCAGGATTCAAGGTTCAATTGATCTTGAGTCCATTAATTTCCAGGCCTCTTGCCCAAAACCAATTAGTTCAATTGTATCATAGATGAACAATAGCCAATTATATTGTGCTTGCTAATCATGTCTAATATTGTTGAATGGTTGAATTAGAATTTGGGATGGCTAGAAAGGTGTCAACCAAAGCCAATGTCTACAGCTATGGAATTCTCCTCCATGAGGTGTTTACAGGAAGAAAGCCTACTGATGAATAGTTTGATGGGGATTTTACTTTGAGGCAATGGGTGGCAGAAACATTTCCTGTTGCAATTTCAGATGTCATTGACAACCATCTTTTGAATGAAAGCAATATTACTCCAACTGAAAGATTAGCTGCTATGAATGATCTGATGGTGATGATCATGGAGATAGGCTTGTCATGTTCAAGGGTGCCTCCAAGTGAGAGAATGGACATGAAGGAAGTGATTGTAGGGCTGAGAAAGATACGACAAAAGACAAGAATGATAGAAGGACAATTCAAATATATCCATAGATAGAATGAGATTTAAATCCAGGGCGCCAGCCATTGGCTAAAATAGTTGAAGGTGGAAATGTAGTTTGATTGCTTTCATTGAGAGCTCTCACTTGCATTGCTCAATTACAGTTGAAAATATGATTTAATAAAGATATGCTTAATATGCTTGTGTGTTCTATTCCTAAGGCATCTGGGTGACCAATCTTGTAGAACAACTCGCACATTTCCAGTGCAAGTTACATTAGAGAGGCTTGGAACTTTGTCCTTTATTGCAGTTTGTGCCTTATTATAAGTAAGGACACCTCATTAGCCATGGTCCACACAAATTCTTTCAATTTTCTAAAAGTTTTATGTACTATATCCTCAGCATAATTCTCAAACCTACCAAAAAAATGCACAACTAGAAGAATGACTGAAAATGAACAATTCCAGTAAGTTTTGGACTGAAGTCCAATTTTATCAAAAGAAAAGCCCTTGAATGAGGAGAAGGATAATTATATGTTGTGAGCAACATTGTGTTATTGAAGCATGTTATATGTAATGGCCCTCTAACAAAGGACCATGTGTTATGGACTAAAAATGATCAAAAAGACCAAAATACCCTGTTCGTTAAACAGAAGACCCCTCCCCCCACAAGCAAAAATGAAACTTGAAAAATCCTCATTCTATTTCCTATGAAGTGAATCCTCCACCAATATCTTCATTCTTTTCAAGCATGCAAAAATGCATGAAGCCAAACCCATGAGCACGCCGATGGCCACATTCATAACATTATTTGCTGGTAACAATTCAATGTCCAAGCCTTTATAATGAAGTATTGTGGAAGCATTGCAATCTGTGACCATCACCCAGCCTGATATTACCTTATGTGCAAATAGGGTATTGGCATCCTAAAATTTTTTAGGTTTTGCTTTTGGAGTGTATTAAAAAATTATTTTTATTTACAAAAGAACAAAAAAGGGGCTGGCCTGTTGGTTCCAGGCTTGGCTATTCCCAACATCTTTACGAGGGATAACTAATCCTATGGAAGTTCATTCTCAATGCATTTCATATTGACCCAAACATCACCTTCAACCTGTATGTGTTCTGATACTTGGTAACGAAGTTAAAACTTTATAATGTGGAGGAAGGAAATTCTTTTTAAAGGAAAGTATTTCATAAACCTTTATCAAAATAGAGAGAGAGAGAGAGAGAGAGAGGGAGAGAGAGAGAGAGAGAGAGAGAGAGAGAGAGATACAAATATTTTTAAGAGAGAGAAAATATAGATAGAGAATAACCAGTAAAAGAGGAAGAGATTTTTAAGAGAAAATTAAGAGAGAGAGAAATAAAGATTTATAAGAAATAGGAAAGAAATAAAGAAAAAACTAGTAGAAGAGCAAGAGAGTTTAAGAGAAAAATATGTGTGTGTGTGTGCATGACAAAGAGAGAGAGAGAGACATAAATATTTTTAAGGGAGAGAAGAAATAGAGAAAGGAAAATTAATAAAAGATAGATTTAAAGGAGTAATCAGAGAGATATAAATATTCCAAAAAAAAGACAAAATAAGAAAGAGCGAAGAAAAGAAGGAAGAAAAAGGATCTAATAACAAGATATTTTAACCCCTTTTATTTGTATATAGAAATTAAGATTTAGGAGATAATTTTGAAAATTTCAACTTCAATATTTTATGTAGGAAATAGAGAAACTTGGGCTCATGGGAGAGCCTTGGCTAAGTCTCCATAGCCTCCTGAGGGAGGACTTATTTTTGAGATCTTTTTAAAAATAAGATATATATACATATATTATATATAAAGACAAAGTTGAAAATATTTCATTTATTATTGCAAAAAGGTACCTCTCTCCCACCATTGGGTGTGGGAGAGAGACTAACCTCAAAAGAAAAAACAACTATCAATAAAGAGTGCTCTTGTTGTTCTTAAATCCCGTTGGGAAGACACTTTTATCAAACAATGAAAAATGAAAACTCTGATGTGTTGAAGAAGCTTTCCAAGGGTCTCCACGTGCTCCCCTTTCTACTCATTGAAGATGAAGGTTGGAAAAGAAGGAGAATCCCAAGTTTGAAGATAAAGAAGTGTTCAAAGAGAGAGAGAAGAATAGATGAAGTTAGAGGGCTCATAGAGTTCCCCAAAGGTAGGGATATCAACGGATCAGACTTGGATCCATCTGAATTACTTTTAAAAATTCGGATATGGTAAGCAATTTACCATCCACTTAAGAAAATCGGATCAGATTCGGTTTTAAATAAATATCTGATCGGATACTAACTATCTTAACAGATATATCTAAATCCAAACTATAACCTGATATCTGAATCTGAACCGTGAAAGTTGATATCTAAATCCTATAGCCAAATATCTAAATCCGAGTTGTGGGAGCTTGAGTTGGTGAGAGTAGGTTTGAAAGTTGTAACCTACGTCAATGGTAGAATGTTTTGGCATAAGGTCTAGCCAAACCCACTTAGTTAACATTATGACAAAAAATGAATATGAATTTTATATGAAGGTATTTCACTAAAAGCTAATGAGTTTTATGAAGTTGCATATAATAAAAGCTTTATAGTTACCATATACACCATTTAACTTATAATATTTAAAATATCATATAAAATTAATTAATTAATTAATTAATATTGTATTTAATTAAACACTTTTTTGTAATCAAGCAAACCATTATAGTTAAGGCATCAACTAAATTGGATATCTTAAATAATTTATTGATTTAATTGGAAATAATAAAGAAAACTTCAATCAAGAAATTCAACAAAATGGCATTTTAAAAAATATGAAAAAGACACTTTTAGAACTACAAATTTTTTATGGACCATTATGTCAAATTAGTTGCGAGAACATCTATATTATATACTATAGATATTATATACTTAAAAAATTGCATGTTTCAAAAAAAAAATTATTGGTATTGACGTATGAGAGACCTCTAGGAATTGAAATCAATCGACTGTCAAATATTGCTTGATGATAAATTTGTTTAAAAAATCACCCCTAAAAACACCTTGCAACGAAGCATTAGCAACAATTATCACATAGCCATGGTTTATGGTGACTATGCCAAAGGCTTATGGTGTTTTTTGTAGTTATCAGGCCAATTTCAAATTTTTGAGACTCATAAAGTTGGAATTTGAAAGAAACCAAAGAAGTTGCTTCTTTAACATAAGTACCAAACAATGTACTTTAATTAATATAATTATGTTTGTGCAATTTGACCTTGTAAATGTTATATGTTAATCAATGTTTCTTATGAAAACTAAAAACAAAAAGTTGATAGCAAAAAGTATACTTCACTGTGCATAATCTCAAATAGATATTTTAATATGAAAAAACTGCTGAACTCATAAAAAAGTTTTATTTATCAAATTAACAATTACTTACTTAATCAATCAAGTAAATTATTTTGTATAATCACAACATCTATCCAAAAGTCATAGTTATTGATATATAACACATAATTTACAAATTTGAAAACAAAAACCTTTTAACTAATATGAAAACAACAAATTGTTTGATTTAATAAATTATCTGATATATAAAACATTTATTGCAATAAAACTAAGAGGACTAATAAATTATGTGATATATAATTGAACACTCTTCTTACGGATGTAACACAAATTATTTCAATTAACTCAATGAAATGAAAAAAACATTAAATAAGTTTTTTTCAATGAGAAATAATATGGGTTACCTGATTTAATAATTCTCAATAAGAGATCATCACGAAATAATAGTTTACTCAATTAAATATATGTTTTTATTTAAAAATTGACCAATCAATGTTCAATATGCACAACTAATGGGAAAAAAAGTATGAAAGTCAAACATACTAGTTGTTCAATAGACCAATCAAAGTTCAATGTACTATTTGTTTTCCACAAGTATTTAAAAAAAGAGAATTTATCAAAAAATATATGTGAAAATAATTTAGCACATCCTTAAACAATTTGAAGACATACCAGTCAAATATGATAAATTATGAGCATGAACTTGTTGAGGAAATTGATAAGCTAACAGTTAAAACATCTTAACCAACCAGGTGAAAATTAAGTAAAAAATATTTGTTCATAAAAATAAAATATAAAAATATAAAAGTTCAAAATATAAAGCAATTTATAGTTAAATTCAGTAAAAAAAAACTCGACTCGTTGAAATGCACACACACACACACACACACACGCACACACACACACACACACATATATGTATATAATATAAATATTTATTAAACATTCCGTACATATTTGAAATGGGCCCAAGTGCACCTAATTGGAAATGTATTTTGACTATAAAAATAAAATTTGAAAAATATTAAGAAATGAAGCATATATTAAAAGAATTAAAAAATAGAGATAAAGAAGCTTCCCACCGTTTGCTCTTTGCTTCTAAAAAAAAATTCCTTCTTATTGGTGGTTTGATGTATGTTATTGAAGATGATTGGTTGTCTGTCTATAGGGGTGAACAATGAGTCGAGCTACTTGAGCTCGACTTGTTAAAGCTCGGCCTCTGAACGAGTTCGAGTACCATTATTTGTGGAATGTGTCAAGCTCGAGTTGATGAGTTGACTCGTTCAAATAATCGAGTTGAGTTCGAGTTCACTAAACTCGAACTGTTAATGCTCGACTTGGCTCGAAAATGGGTAGCAATTTTTACATACTTATTTTTTAATTAAAAAAACTGGTTCCCAAACCCCTTGTCTCAGGCGGGAAAGTTTAACTTTTCCCTTTTCATTTTTCCTGGTTTCGAAAGTTTTTGCCGCTAGATGCAACCCTAACTCTTAAGATCATTACTTCACAGCCGGCGGCAGCTCCCCTTCAGCCTTCAAGGTTTCAGGAGGCCACTGGCGATTCAACGTTTCAGGTGGCCACTGGCGAGGCGACGTTTTCTGGCAGAAAAGAAGGCAAGCTTCCTGCCTACATGTAGTTCTCTCTTGCTTTCTCTCTGTTTTTGCATTTTTGTTTTTTCTAACATATGTCGGTGGTGTGTCAGGTGGGCATGGCTCAAGTCGCTACAGAGGAAGAAGGGATTGGAGGGGGCAAGATGAGGAAGAAACTCAGCACTCGTTTCCCTGCAGTATGATCCTCTCCATCGGATTGTTCTCTATTTTGTTGCCGAGACTTGAAGTTGCGATCCCAAACTTTCCCCTTTCTTAATTTCAAAATGGGTCTTATTTCTATCTCTTGTTTCTTGTTTTTCTTTTCTGAAATTTGATGGTCAAGAAACTAGAGTGTCATGTCGTGCATGAGTTGTTTGCAAAGTTAATGGAAAAGTGATCTCTTTCCATTTTCTGAACAAAATCTTGCTGGTCTACTTTGTCGATATTTTCAATGCGTTGAATCGGAAAGGTTAACGAATTCACAAAAGATGATTTTAAGCCTTTATACATATCTGCTGTATTGTTTGGCTGCTAGAAATTCTGGTCTTTCCTTATCACTGAGCTAATTTTACATCAATCTGCAAGAATCAATAGAGAGATGGGCCTAGAAACGTGCAAACAAGCTATGTTTTTGGGGAAACAGGAACGAAAACATGTGAGAATCTAAGGTGTATGTTTTCAATTTAAAAATGTGAAGTTCCAAACGTGCAAACAAGCTATGTTTTTGGGGAAACAGGAACGAAAACATGCGAGAATCTAAGGTGTATGTTTTCAATTTAAAAATGTGAAGTTCCAAAGCTACCAATCTGCTGTCCCCTTTCTCTTTCTTAACCAATGACTTTCATTTTGCTATTTGCAGAGCACGCACAGAAGCAGAACACCAAGTTAATAGCCATTTCTTTGATTTCAATCTTTCAAAGTTCAAGTCTTTTAGGAGAGGCAGAATAATAGAAATTCCATTAGCATAAGAGAAAACTTTGTTTACAGATTCTTCCCTTGATCTGCATATACCAACTAATGCCCCTAAAGCTAGCTTCCTAAGCACATGGTTTGAAATTGGATTGTGTAGAAAGCATAGCAAGTTGGTGACTATAGGTTGCAGGCCTAAAGCAACAACACATGCATCAACAAGAAATTGAATTCAACTGTTTTCCACAAGCCACTCAAGGATCACGGCGCAGCTTTCCCTAATGAGGGTAGAGATGTGGGCTGATAAATTAAGAACGTGAGGGACAGCACCTGCTCTTGCTATGTACTTTTTGTTCTCTTGGCAGGCTGATAACTTGGCTAGAACTCCGAAAAACAGCTTTTGATAACTTGGCTATATATATATATATATATATATATATATATATATATATATTCTCTCTCTCCCTTAATAAGGTTGACAATTATCACCAATGTTAATATTGGCAGTTCATTTGGTGTTTACTATATATTTTTGATACATAAATCGGATTTGGATCAGATTTGCATATGGTTTAAAAGTCATAAATTAGATTCTGGTGGATTCGGATATAACTTAAAAGTCAGATTCAGATCAGATTCGGATATAACTTAAAAGTTGGATTCAGATCAGATTCGGATATAATTGAAAATTCGGAGTCGGATCAGATTCAAATATAATTTAAAATTCGGATTCGGATCAGGTTCAAAATAACTTATAAATTGAATATGGATCGGATTCGGATATAGATTTTAAAATCAGATTTGGATATGATATAAACTTTTTTCATCTGAATCGAATGCAAGGATGGATGGGATACCAATGAATCGGATTCAAATAAAATATATTATTAACCGTCCATTGGTTTTGAGCTCCCAAACAAATGAAAAAAAATGTCATATCCAATATTGATTCCGAAGTCAGATTCCACAATCTGAATCTCATCAGAATCTAATTTTTTTCCTGATCCAAAATCAGATTTCGTAATTTGAATCTGACTTAAATCCATTTTTTTCATCCTAATCTGAACGTAAATCATATATACATTGGATGTAGAATTTTAATTAAGTCCCATCTGGATCTGATCGGATACTTTTGTAAATTTGAATCTGAATCAAAATTTAATTGGATATTTTTATATAACTAAATCTGAATCCGTTCGGATATTTATGCATATATGAATCTAAATCTAATCGGATGTCAGTTCTTAATTTCAAATCCAATCCGATTTTTTAGTTGACTAGTAAATTTCTTTTCTTCATCCAAATGTTTTTGGAGTAGTTGGCTTGGACATTCAATTCAAATCAGACATATTGACATCCTTAGGTTGAAGCTTCCCCACTCCAACTTACATGTTTCACCATTATAAACAGGGGACGAGTCCATTTGTGTGTGTCATGTCGATAGATCTGTAAAACGAGTCAAGCCGAGTCAAGCTCGACTCGAATTTGCTCTGTTAAGCTCAAGCTTAACTTAAAACTCGTGATTATAAACAAGTCAAGTTCGAGTTTCATAAAATCGATTTGATTGAACTTGAGTAAACCATTATTCTAGGCATTCTTTTGAAAATTTTCAAACTTAAAACCAAAAAAGGAAATCAGGTCAAATGGGGAGTCAGTAAACAAGCTTAAAAGAGTCATGCCCGAGCTGTGGCTCGGTCTATTGCATGGAGTTCATGTTGACCTTGCATAGCTGAAATCAAACTTGAGCCAAGCTGAACGATCTCGATTTTGACTTGGCCCATATATAGCCCTATGAGTGTGTGCTGAAGTGGTGTGAGGTGCCCATGTAGTGAGCTCACGGCATGAGCAAGTGTTAATGATTCACTTCTTATTTTTAATTTTGACAGCAGCCACTCGTGTTGAATGGTTTGCCCCATCACTATATCCAAGCCCCATCAATCTCCTATAAGATGTTCCCTTCATCCAACTGACCTCAAAGTGGTGATAATTTATCCCTGTGGTGTAGTTCCCTTCATCCAACTGACCTCAAAACAAAATGTAAACTTAGTCACCTGTTTGTTTGTGGAGATGTACTTCTGTGACAACATATTATATTCTTGGAATTCCATCCACCCCATCCATCGGTTTGGGTTGGATTGGGTGTCTATAATGCGCCATCTAGGACAAGGTATTAGCGTACGCAAGAACTTTGGTCCGATCCGTATTGGTATTTCAAAAATTGAATAAAACGGAAAAAGATAAAAGAGTTGAGTGTCACAGATACACCATCATATGCTGGACAAAAGTGTCTCAAAGGTGCATTTTGGGACCATTCATCCATGAAAGCTATAATAGACTACCAAATTAAAGAGAAGACTTCCAATTGGGCTCTGATCCAGTGGCAGAGTAATGTTGTAGGCACACCAGCCCATCAAATTTACTTTATTTGCATATAAGTGCCCCTTAAAGATTGAAATTTAATTTTAGAGTTTTCTTTAAAGGTTGAAGTTTAAAGACAAAAATTTCTGACTCCACTCTGATATGGAGTGCTAACTTGTAATCAATTCCCTTTAAGGCTGACTGGGAATGCGATCAATCCCCAGAGGCTCTGTTTCAGGGTCGGCTTGGATTATGATTTCATTCCTCCTTCTTTTGTATACTCTCTTCTGCTTCTTCCTACATCATACCTATTGTTTCCATCGTCGAAATCGAAAGACTCAACCTGTACCAGGGCTTCCTCTCTTACAGAATATGTTTGGATTGTTCTTTTTCTCTGCTGATGAACTTGTGTTCTTGATCGTTGCCCTTATCGTCTCATACTTGGAAACAACTAGGCCCATATATAGGAGACAAAAATTAAGAACTTTTGCATGGGAACATTTCAATCAGTCTTCGAGATTTGAAATTTTGATTGTTTTCCTACATTCTTAAGTTTTCCAAACGTCCTTTCTGTAGTGAAATAAAATGTGATCAGATTGGAGCTTTCAATCGTCAAATTTCAAGGTCATGTACATTTCGCATCATCCGGACTTTGCTTATGATATCTAACAATAAGAGATGGCATGAATAAATCAGCTAATGAACTGCATATCTTAAAAATTGACCTGGCAAATTCTGCATAGCTTGAAGACATTCTTAATGACTTCTGTCAAAATTTTGTTCCTTTCTTCGACTGTTTAAATTTACCTGCTTTGACCAATTGATCAGTTGATTACTAAGCCAAATAAGAAGTGAAACAGGATTTATCAAAAAGAACTAGCATTTCTACTTTTAAAAAAATGATGCTGGTACTCATGAAAAGCAAGTGATATCGCTTGTTGTTTTCCACACTCGGTGTCTACGGCACGGGCGCAGATCACATCAATGGGACTTTCTCTAATTTGCAGGACTTCTTATTTCCACATCCAGCAACTTAGTTGACATGCAAGATTACATCAACAAGACTTTTTCTTCACAACCCTTAAAAACATATTTCCTTGCCAGTTTTCAACATATTCATATTCGTAGTACCTTTTCTCCACAAGTAGGACCTGAGATTAGCCAGCTCGAGCTTGATTCAACTCAAAAAACTGAGCTTGAGCTTGGCTCAAACTTGAGTCAAGATCCTTATAACATGATCGAGCTCGACTCGACTACATAAAATCAAGCTGGAACTTGACTTGTTTAACCCATTTAAGTCATTTAGGTGTTAACTCATGTAAGCATTAACTCGTTTAACTCATGTGAGCATTACATTTAAATCGTGTAAGCATTAACTTGTATAAGCTGTGAAATTTGTTTTTTCCCTCAAAGTTAAAACCAGTGATTCAATGGACCGGTTTTGGCAAATGTGTATATAGAGTACCGGTGCGAATCGAGTTTGAGTTTCAAGAACACAACTCGTTTATTCTCGACTCGACTCGCACCAGTATTCCATATAATATTGCGAAAACAAGTTGACCGAATCACTGGTTTAAACTTTGAGGATAAAAACAAATTTTCGCAAGCTACACGAGCTAAACACTTACACGCAACCTTAACACTTACATAAGTTACACAAGTTAATGCTTATACGAGTTAATGCCTAAACAAGTTAAGTGATTAAATGAGTCGATGTTGAGCTTGATTTTGTGTAGTCGACTCGAGCTCGAGATTGACCTTGAGCACAAGATTTTTGAGCCGAGTCGAGCCATCGTGCAGCCCTACCAAAGGCCGGTTCTTCTAAATGCATTGTAGGCTGTTCAATTGAAAACCCAAAAAAAAAAGCTAGAAAATTGGCAAGAAGATAAGAGAAGGCAAGAAGAGAAGAGAGCATTGGAAATATGTTGTTAAGGGTTGTGAAGAAAAAGTCTTGTTGATGTAATCTTGTGTGCCAGGCAAGGTGCTGGATGTGGAATTAAAAAAAGTGCCATTGATGTGATCTGCGGCAATCTGTGGTCGTGTCGTAGACACCAAATGTGGGAAACAACAAGCGATATCACTTGCTTTTTATGAGAACCAGACTTAGGACTCTTCCAACAACTTGAATTTAACAAAAAAAAGGTGAATATTTATGGAAGAGAAGCTGCAAAAGCAACTTGATAATTGTTCAAGGCGATAACATTATTTAGGTAAATACATTCCTTAGCACCTCAATTAAATTGTGTATCCTAATCAGTAAAACTGGTTTCTGAATCGAGTCAACAATGTATGTTTTCAATTTGGTGGACCAGCCAATTCAAGAAAAGATCCCCTTAATGTTATCAGCTGTGCCAAAGGCGCTGAGTGTGGAAATAACAGACGATTTCCCTTTCTTTGCTCTTAGACTTGAGTCTTCCAACAATTTTAATTAAACAAAAAAAAAAGATTTTCTCTGGAAGAGAATCTATAGAAGTGAATTATTTGTAAAACACACAGGCTTGGGACAAAGAAGATCAGTGGAAGTAAATCAGCCTCTTCGATGTGCCGACCAATCCGGTGATCTAGACGATTTAGTTGTGAATCAGTACAAAATATTAAAAAACAGAATTTAATGGAAATTAAATAAACAATGAATAAAAGCTAATAAAAAGCATTTTTTTTTAAAATAAAAACATGTGAACTGTATCAAACTGATTTGGCACAGATTTGAATGAACCTGCTGACTCAAGCGAATATTTCAAGCTAATTGGATACTATAGTCTGATTGGCAAAAACGGTTGAGTGATAAAACCTTTGGTGTTGGAGTGTGGAGCTTGATGCATACTTGATAAACTTTTGTCCAACATAGGCAAATTTTCTATAGATTTGGGATTGAATAGGGTTGAGAAGTGGTTAAAGGAAATAAGATAAGGGGTACCAAGAAAAAGTCTCATTGATGCAATCATCAGTGGTGCGACTGGATTTAGAAATGTGAACCAACGTGTTCCAAAGCAGTAGACCTGAGGCTCCTACAACTTAAAAAAGAAAATAATAAAAATTTCTAGAAGAGAATCTATACATAAATTAATGACCTTGATTGTTGTTCATGCATCTTCTGCATAGAAAATTGGATAGGCATGGCCACCACCTGTTGGTCACCCCAGCCGCTCATCCTTCTTTTGTGTTTCTCCTCCTTCACCTTGATTGTAGTTCTCGGCCAAAGGGAGGTGCCCTCCGCCCTTGTTTCTCTGAGCAACGTGACTGATCAATTTGCATTGTTGTCTTTCAAATCCCTCGTCACTAGAGACCCTTATATTGTCTTATCAAATTGGAATTCCAACATCTCTTTCTGCGACTGGAATGGAATTTCATGCAGTCGTGGTTCACAAAGGGTAGTTGCTCTGAACCTCTCTGAAAAGGCATTTGATGGTCCTCTCTCCCCATACATCAGCAATCTCCCCTTCTTACAGGTTCTTGATCTCTCGAGTGACAGTTTCCATGGTCACCTTCCCATTGATTTTAGTCGCCTCCCTCTGCTAGAAAATCTTTCCATAAGCGAAAACAATTTGGAAGAGTTGATTCCAAAAACACTGAGCCATTGTCGAGGTCTCCAAATACTGTCAGCAGAAGATATCCAATTCTATGGAATCATCCCGAAGTTTCTAGGCAGTTTGTCAAAACTCAAGCGCTTAAGCATTCGTGGTAATAGGCTCACTGGCACCATTCCAGTTACTTTGGCTAATCTCAGTATACTGCAGTGGTTTACTATCGGTCAAAATCAGTTATAGGGGAACATTCCTCCTTAGTTGGGAAGCCTAAACCACTTGTGGATACTTGACCTTTCCTATAATCTGATTGAAGGTACCATCCCATTGCCCTTAGCCAACTTGACCAAGTTAATTTCCTTAGATTTGAGATTCAATGAAATAAAGGGTCCCATTCTGCCAAATATTGGATCAATGAAAAGCATACAGGCATTACCTCTTTCTAGCAATGCATTAGAAGGTCCAATTCCAGACTCACTTTACCAATTGGTCCACATGTCTAATCTCTATTTGGACATGAATGCACTCAATGGGCCAATCTCGATCTCTATAAACAATCTGACGAATCTACAAAAGTTGTTTTTAAATTCAAACAATTTCTCGTCAACAATCCCTCCTGCCCTTTGTGAGTTGAAGGATTTGATATGGCTTTACTTGCAAGACAACTTTTTCACTGGTCAGCTAACTTTAGATGTGATAAATTTGGCAACATTGGGCAAAATGGATGTCTCTGTGAACCAGTTGAGCGGAGTGCTGCCTGTGACCTTATTTAGGATCCAAAGGCTAGAATATTTGAATCTCTCCAAAAATTCATTTAAGGGCCACATTCCCGAAAGACTTGATGGTATGGTAAGCATTGAAGCTATTGACCTTTCCCACAACAAGCTTTCTGGTGAGAAACCAAAATCATTGGAGAAACTTCAACACATCCAAGTCCTGGATTTGTCCTTCAATCTATTGGAAGGAGAGATTCCAAGTGGTGGAAAGTTTGCAAACCTTGCCATAGATTCATTTGTAGGAAATTATGCACTATGTGGAGCTCCCAAATTCCATGTGCCAGTATGTTTAGATGGAGTGAAGAAGCACAATAATGTCAACATTATCAGAGTTGATATTTTTTTAGCAAGTGGGGGCTTTGCACTTGTACTCATTGTTTGGATACTCATTGTTGTCACAAAATATAGAAAGAGGGGGTTGGAGAAACATGATCAGGAGGTTGAAAGATTTTGTGGATATCTTTGGTTCCTAAGTTGTTCGACAAACAACTTCAGCGATGCAAATTTTTTGGGGAGTGGAAGCTTTGGTTCAGTGTATAAGGGAATTTTGACAGATGGAACAACATTGGCTATTAAGGTCCTAAACTTGTTATCTGATGGAGCATCAAAAAGTTTTGACATTGAATGCAATGTGACGTGCCAAACTCGACACCGAAACCATATTAGAGTCATCACATCTCGCTCCTGTGCAGATTTCAAGGCTTTAGTTCTCCAATAAATGCCCCTTGGGAGCTTAGAAGTCTGTCTACATTCAGGTGGCCATCACTTGAATCTCTTCCAAAGATTGGATATCATGATTGATGCTGCTTGTGCTCTAGAATATCTTCACCATGGTTACTCAGAGACAATAGTTCATTGTGATCTGAAGCCAAGTAATGTGCTTCTAGATGAGAACATGACAGCAGACGTCAGTGATTTTGGCATTGCAAAGATTCTAGTTGGTATGAATTCTTGTACTCTTACAACAACTCTCAGAACCACCAGATACATTGCACCAGGTATGTACTATCTCTTATATTTTTGTACTTTTATAATTTTGTGTCTCTCAAAGTGAGTATAATTGCCTGAACCATTTCTTGAGTCAACCTAGTCTGGCTTTGAGTTCTTATATGTGTGTATGCATGTGCGAACACTCTCTCTTTCTCTTCAATAATACTCTCAGGGTGAAAGTTGAAAAGAAGGTGGGATCGCATGGGAGGGACCGGAGAGGTGATGGGGTGAGATAAGAGAGACAATGTAACACTCGTTCTTTTGTCTAAGACAGTTTGGGCTGGAGCGGGTCCAGACCTGGACCCGAGCTCCACTCGTGGAAGGGAGCCCCAAGACAGCTTGGGGACTTGTCTTCCCCCTCATAGCAGCGACTTTAAGGCATTGGTGGAGGCAGCAATGAGAAATTTTAGCCGCTTGGAGACACTTGGACTCGTCAGGTGGCTGCCGGAAGGATTGCAGCAGTCTAGACTCTTGATTTGCGGTGAGCAAGGCGTAATTGAGCCTATTTAATTGTATATTGTCCTTTGGAGCACGTATAATTATTGTTTGAGCATGCTAGAATTAAAAATTGATGATTTAGAAGGCATGCTAAAGATGTCGCTATTTTGGGAAGTTTATGCCCATTTTGAGACAGACGAGGATCTATGTGTATAAGTGTTTTTCTAGCATGATGTGTTGATCTTCGAAGCAATAGGGAAGCATGGTAGAGATTGTGATGTTGTGGTGAATGTTTAGAACTGTTTTAGCAAGCTTGGGAAATGGGCTTCTATTGATGTACATATGCGTTGTATGTTGAGAATATTAAAGGTAGGGAAGACGCCTCAACTATGGAAAACAAGTGAGAATCGCACATGTGATTAGTCAAATATAAGTTTGAGTTCGAATCGTTGGTGGCAACCTCGTGGGTTGGGAAAAGACCCTTTTTGGAGGGCTTCGTGGGTCGACACCCATTTGAGGTGAAGACATGCATCGATGATGGTATTTTTAGATTTGTATAGATTGTAAGCGAAACGAGTAGAGAACTTATCATTTGGTTATGTTTGCAGGTACACCGAGCACGTCAAGTAGGCCTTGAGCAACATGAGTCGTAATTCGAGGTGTTTAGTGGACGCGCGACAAGTATGGCGGCATTCCAGGCAAATCCCTGCCTAGGCAATTGAGTGAATGTGTGTTCCTAGGATCGTGGGATCGTAGAATTGTGATGTAATTGATGGATTGCTTAGGAGAATGAATGTGTGTATGCATGCGAATTGTTTGATATATGATATGATTTGTTTGAAAGGTTATGGGAAGCATGTTTTGAATATGTTACGCATTTGCATGTGCATGTTAGAATTGATAACTGCTTAGGACAGATGAGGTGGGGTATCGAGTCGAGTATCTCCTCGACCCCAATTATGCATTAGAAAGCATCTTAGAATGATAATTGTCTAGGACAGATACGAGCCAATCACGGATCGAGACTACTTTATGTGGTTTGGCTAAGTTTTGAAAGGTGTGACTGATGTGTGTGATTGTGAATGATTTGTCATGTGACAAGTTCTGTTTTGAAAAGCTATTAGAAGCTGGTTTTGGAAACTGTTACGCATTTGCATGTGCATGCTAGAATTGATAACAGATTAGGACAGATGAGGTGGGGTATCGAGTCGAGTGTCTCCTCGACCCCGATTGTGCATTAGAGGACATCATAGAATGATAATTGCATAGGACAGCTACGACCCATCACAGATCGAAACTACTCTCCAAGATTTGGCCAAGTTTTGAAAGATTTGATTGATGCGTTTGATAAGATGTGAGTGTTGTGATTTGTTGCATATGTATTGCTGTGGGCAATAGTGCAATTGATTGAAATTGGAGGGTAGTTGTACCCGTATTTTATGACGGCTACCTATGACTATTAATGTTATGTGTAGACCTCATGTGGAGGCAATTGGAGGTGTGGGTGCACTCGTGAAGTGCACCAACCTCATGAGCTATCTAGTCATTTTGTGAATGTGCAATTATAATGATAATAATGAAAGAATAAGAGATGAGAGGCCAGTGGGATGTGGTAAGTGTTTGGGAAACGTCCCGCTTTCACCACTGGTCTCGCCTTTTCAGAGCGCATGCGGTGCAAGGCCCCAAGGTACTGTTGTGTGATGTGCTTGGAGCGTTGAGCCTCCCGCCTTCCCAACCTGGGTGTCCTAGGGAAGGCTGAGTATCTCTCCTTGGAATTCACACATCCATGGATGAGTGCTCTACCGCTGCAGCGGGTGAATGGATCCATACTGTTCTGGGCCACCATGGGGGTTGTGTCTCGGCTATGGGCCACCCGTGGTGTGCACATGCCTGTGTTTGCACCCACAGGAACTGTCAATTCACTAAAGCTAACGAAAATGAATGTATATGAATGAAATGTGTGTAATCGAATGTATGTGATTGATGGGCATGTGAATGCTATGATTGAAATGGAATGTTTAAGCATGCCTTGCATGTGATTGAGATTGTGTTACTGTGGCCCTTGAGTGGCTTTTTCATGTCATGGTCTATGTTAGGGGTTTTCTTGGCAAATGATGTGCCTATGCCCTAACACGACATGACGATAGATTGTTTTTATGATTGTTCTCAGATTTGAGTCATACCTAAGAGGGTTTGGGATTTTCCTAGCTTGTTGCCATACTGCGAAGGCTAGGCCTTCAGTTGTTTTTTTTTTTCAGGCTTTGGCAGACCCGGGGCAGCAGGTTGATCAAATGGCTTCACTCACATCCTACTGAGGAGGTTTTGGGTCTTTGGTAGTGCCGGCATGTCATGGTTTGGTCTTTTTGATATCTTATTTTTGTTAGGCATAAAAGTTGTGGTTTGAGGCATTTTTGTCATACACTTAGATGTGATTTTGTATGAATCAAGATTGTTATATGAATGAATGTTCACCCCATTCTTTGGAATGGCATAGCTCCCTTTTTTGAGATGTTGTGTCGTCACACTTCAATGCTTTATGTTAAACTAAAAAAAAAATGTGTTTGAGGGTCAAAAAGGTTGGGGTGTGACAGTTTTGGTATCATAGCTATGGCAAAACCCCACTATGGATGTGAGTTAAACTATATGTACAGAATGTGATTGATGTTTTGAGATATTGTGTCGATGCACTTCTGTGCTTTGATTCGAGAGATTGGCCATGGACGTTGTTTGAGAATGAGGGTTCTGGTGTGTACAATTGGAGTACCAATGTTGGGGTAGGAAGCGAGCTAAGTTCAGCCCATTCTGATGGGCATACCACATTGGATGATAGTATGTCAGGGCAATAGTACGCCCAGACTAGTGTGGGTGCCCAAACCCTATTAAGGCAGAGGAATGAATTGAAGAGGGTGAACACATCTTTGAGCTCCTTAAGATACCAGAATGTGACAAACTTAATTATAGTTCGTATTTGTTGAATGGTTATGCCAAACGATGGACGTGGAGACCCACCTATTTCACTTACCTACACAGTTGGTAATTCATAAGTTTTAGTGAGTTTGATGTTATTTTGGGCTTGGATTGGCTATGCACACATTGTGCCACTATAGATTGTAGAGAGAAGTAGATACGATTGTGGACGAATGAGATGAAACCAAGAGATTTCCAAGCACGAAAAGCTAGTCGAACTGACAAGCTAATGGTGTCTGCATTTAAGACCAAACGTTTGATAGAAAATGGAGGGTTGCTTTCTTGGTCAATGTGTTGACCAATGAAATTGAACCGGTGAGGTTATAGGATGCTGCCATTGTGAGTGAGTACCCCGATGTATTTCCTGAGGAACTGTTAAATTTGCCTCCAACACGAGAAGTTAAATTGAAGATAAGAGTTGTTACCAAAGACAACTCCTATTTCTAAGGCACCATACCGTATGGCAGCGGCAAAGTTGGAAGAACTGAAGAAGCAATTGCAGGATCTCTTAGATAAGGGCTTCTTTCAACCTAGTGTGTCACCTTGGGGAGAACATATGTTGTTTGTTAAGAAGAGGGATGGAACAATGCGCTTGTGTATAGGTTACCGCATGTTAAATCAAGTCACCATCAAGAATAAGTATCTGCTTCCTAGGATTGAAGACTTGTTTGATCAACTCAAGAATGCAAAGGTATTCTCCAAGATCGATCTGAGGACATGTTATTATCAACTTTTGATACGGGAGGAAGATGTTTCTAAGACTGTTTTTGAACTAGATGTGGACAATATGAATTCAGGGTCATGTCTTTTGGGTTGACCAATACTCCCGCAGCGTTTATGGACCTCATGAATCGGGTTTTCAAGACTACTTGGATCGGTTTGTGATTGTTTTTGTGGATGGTATTTTGGTGTACTCAGATAGTAAGACAGAGCATAGAGATCACTTGAGAAGTGTATTGGGTCTTTTGCGCAAGCATAAGCTTTATGCCAAATACTCAAAATGTGAAATTTGGCTAGAGAGGGTAAACTTCCTTGATCATGATCTCGAAGGATGCAATTTCCGTTGATCCGGCTAAGGTGTCAGCTGTACAAGGTGGAAAGACGCCGTGCAATGCAACTGAGGTTAGAAGCTTTTTGGTATTGGCAGGATATCATTGCAGGTTTATACAAGACTTTTCAAAAATAGCTACGCCCAATACTAAGCTATTAAGAAAAGGAGTGAGGTTTGTTTGGAATGAAGAGTGCGAAAAGAGTTTCCAAACTTTGAAGGACAAGCTTACTACTGTTCCTATCCTGACGCTTCCATCAAGTTATTCTAGTTTTGTAGTGTACACCGATACAACGGGAATCAGTTATGGATGTGTATTGATACAACATGGCCATATAGTGGCTTATGCATCAAGACAATTGAAGGTACTTGAGCAACACTATCCCACTCATGATTTGGAGTTGGGAGCGGCTGTGTTTGCATTGAAAATATGGAGACACTATCTCTATGGGGCAATGTTTGAGGTGTTTACAGATCACAAGTCATTGAAGTATATATTTTTCCAAAAGGATCTAAATCTGAGGCAAAGAAGTTGGATTGAATACTTAAAGGATTACGATTTCACCATATCATATCATCCAGGCAAGGCGAATGTAGTGGCTGATGCTTTGAGTAGACATGCTAAGGCAACAATGTGTAGTATGTTGGCTCCTTCATGGACATTGTTGCAAGATGTGATAGCATGGCAGCCTTACCTTTGTGGCAAGAACAAAGCAACGATGACTGCCATGATACGACATCCTTTGATGGAATAACTTATACTGAAGCAAATGGAAGATTTCGATTTTGCTAAGAACATGGAAGAAAGTGAGAAGGTAGATTCTCTTTGGCATCAAGATGAAGATGGTTCATTGTGGTTTTGACAAAGATTGTGGGTCCCGAGAGATGAATGGGTAAAGCGTTAGTTGCTTGATGAAGCTCATAAATCTAAGTTCTTTATAAACGCTGGCAGTACAAAGATGTTTCAGGATATGAAAAGAAAATTTTTGGTGGCCCGTAATGAAGCATGAAATTACAGAATATGTAGCAAAGTGCTTAGTTTGCCAGCGGGTCAAAGCAGAGCATCAACAACCAGGAGGCTTGTTGCAAAGAATTGATATCCCTGTGTGGAAATGGGAAGACGTTACGATGGATTTTCTGGTTGGTTTGCTTCATACCAGAAGACAACATGATCTCATATGGGTGATTGTTGATCGACTTACGAAGTCCGCTCATTTTCTGCCTGTAAGAATCAGTCAGTCTTTAGAAAGTCTCGCAAAGTTATATATTAGCGAGATATTGAGATTGCATGGAGTGCCAAAGTCTATCGTTGCGGATCGAGATCCATGTTTTACCTCTAGGTTTTGGGGGCAATTGCAAAGGGCATTGGGTACTATGCTTAGGCTGAGCACAACGTTCCACCCCCAAACTGATGGGCAATCTGAGAGGACCATTCAAACCTTAGAGGATATGTTGCGTGCATGTGTCTTGGACTGAAAAGGAGAATGGGATAAACATGTGAGATTGACAGAATTTGCATATAATGACAGTTACCACTTTAGGATTGGGATGACACCTTTTGAGGCCTTGTATGGAAGGCCATGCAGATCGCCAGCTTGTTAGACCAAATTGGGTGATGACAAGATCGATAACCTTTTTGTATTGCGACACTATACCGACCAAGTGCAATTAATAAGGAAGAAGTTGTTAACTGCTCAGAGTAGACAGAAGAGCTATGCCGACATTCGACATAGAGAGTTGGCTTTTGAGGTGGGTAATCATGTGTGCTTGAAGATTTCACCTACTAAAGGTGTTTTTCGATTTGGTATTAAGGGAAAGTTGAGTCCGAGGTTCATTGGATCGTTTGAGATCTTAGAGAAGATTGGTTTGGCGGCACACAGATTGGCACTACCACCCAACTTGAGTCATGTTCATGATGTTTTTTACATGCTTCCATGCTTCGGAAGTATATACCAGATCCTACGCATGTGATTGACTTTCAAGGTATTCAAGTGCAAGATGATTTGATAATGGAAGAAAAGCCTATTAGAATAGTGGATCAAAAAGAGTAAGTGCTTCGCACGAAGAGGATTTCTTGAGTGAAAGTGGAATGACAACACCATGGGTTGAAGGAGAGCACATGGGAACTCGAGGAGGATATGCGAAAGAAATATCCACATTTTCTTTTGCTTTGAGGTATGATCTAAATTTCGAGGACGAAATTTTATTTAAGGAGGGTAGGATGTAACGCTCGTTCTTTTGTTTAAGACAGTTTGGGCTGGAGCGGGTCCAGACCCGGACCCGAGCTCCACTCGTGGAAGGGAGCCCGACGTCACCCTCCTCTCCCTCATCTTTCCCTTGTCTCCCTCATTTCCCCTCTTCGTCTCTCCCTTTGTTACGACCACAATACAGAGACGAGAAAGACAGAGGTCAGTGTGGCAGTGACGGAAGTGGACAGCGGCAGGGGCGGCGCTCAGGTGAACCAGCGGTCTCTCTTCCTATCTCTCCCTCTCTCGCCCATGTTATCCCCCTTTCTACCAGCCCTCTCTCCCGCACTCCCTCTCTGTCCAGGCTCTCTGTTCGAGCCCTCTCCTCTTCGTCAGTGCCCTCCCTCTGCTCGCACGATCTCTCTTTCCCTCTTTGCACACTCTCGTCTCTCTCGCGCTCACTCTGCTCTTCTAACTTCCCTCTGTCAGCACCTCCCTCACCCACGTTCTCTGCTCAAGCACGCTCAGCTCATGCTCACTTCTCTCTCTCAGCGCCCTCGCTCCCTAGCACCTGCTCTCTTTCTCTTTTCTCACACGCTCTCACCCTCAGCCAAACCTCATACTCATGGCCGACTTCCCTTCTTGTAACGGTAGATTTTCCCTTTTGACCTGTCTTTTGCAAAAGCTCACACTATTTACGATTGTTTGGTCGGATTTCAGCTTGGGGACTTGTCTTCCCCCTCATAGCAGCGGCTTTAAGGCATTGGTGGATGCAGCAATGAGAAATTTTCGCCGCTTGGTACACTTGGACTCGTCAGGTGGCTGCCGGAAGGATTGCAGCAGTCTAGACTCTTGATTTGGGGTGAGCAAGGCGTAATTGAGCCTACTTAATTGTATATTTTCCTTTGGAGCACATATAATTATTGTTTGAGCATGCTAGAATTAAAAATTGATGATTTAGAAGGCATGCTAGGGATGTCGCTATTTTGGAGAAGTTTGTGCCCATTTTGAGACAGACGAGGATCTATGTGTATAAGTGTTTTTCTAGCATGATGTGTTGACCTTCAAAGCAATAGGAAAGCATGGTAGAGATTGTGATGTTGTGGTGAAGGTTTAGAACCGTTTTAGCAAGCTTGGAAAATGGGCTTCTATTGATGTACATATGAGTTGTATGTTGAGAATATTAAAGGTAGGGAAGATGCCTCAACTATGGAAAACACATGAGAATCGCACATGTGGTATGGCGGCATTCCAGGCAAATCCCTGCCTGGGCAATTGTGTGAATGTGTGTTCCTAGGATCATGGGATCGTAGGATTGTGATGTGATTGATGGATTGTTTTGGAGAATGAATGTGTGTATGCATGCGAATTGTTTGTTATATGATATGATTTGTTTTGAAAGGCTATAGGAAGCATGTTTTGAAAATGTTACGCATTTGCATGTGCATGTTAGAATTGATAACTACTTAGGACAGATGAGGTGGGGTATCGAGTCGAGTATCTCCTCGACCCCAATTATGCATTAGAAAGCATCCTAGAATGATAATTGTCTAGGACAAATACGAGCCAATCACGGATCGAGACTACTCTCTGTGGTTTGGCTAAGTTTTGAAAGGTGTGACTGATGTGTGTGATTGTGAATGATTTGTCATGTGACAAGTTCTGTTTTGAAAAGCTATTAGAAGCTTGTTTTGGAAACTGTTACGCATTTGCATGTGCATGCTAGAATTGATAACAGATTAGGACAGATGAGGTGGGGTATCGAGTCAAGTGCCTCCTCGACCCCGATTGTGCATTAGAGGGCATCATAGAATGATAATTGCATAGGACAGCTACGAGCCATCACAGATCGAAACTACTCTCCGAGATTTGGCCAAGTTTTGAAAGATCTGATTGATGCGTTTGATAGGATGTGAATGTTGTGATTTGTTGCATATGTATTGCTGTGGGCAATAGTGCAATTGATTGAAATTGGAGGGTAGTTGTACCCGTATTTTATGACGGCTACCTATGACTATTAATGTTATGTGTAGACCTCATGTGGAGGCAATTGGAGGTGTGGGTGCACTCGTGAAGTGCACCAACCTCATGAGCTATCTAGTCATTTTGTGAATGTGCAATTATAATGATAATAATAAAAGAATAAGAGATGAGAGGCCAGTGGGATGTGGCTATGTGTTTGGGAAACATCCCGCTTTCACCACTGGTCTCGCCTGTTCGGAGTGCAGGTGGTGCAAGGCCCCAGGGTACTGTTGTTTGATGCGCTTGGAGCGTTGGGCTCCCACCTTCCCAACCTGAGTGTCCTAGGAAAGGATGAGTATCTCTCATTGGAATTCACACATCCATGGATGCGTGCTCTACCGCTGCAGCGGATGAATGAATCGATATTGTTCTGAGCTACCACGGGGGTTGTCTCTCGGCTCTAGGCCACCCGCGGTGTGCACGTGCCCGTGTTTGCACCCACAGGAACTGTCAATTCACTAAAGCTAATGAAAATGAATGTATATGAATGAAATGTGTGTAATCGAATGTATGTGATTGATGGGCATGTGAATGCTATGACTGAAATGGAATGTTTAACATGTCTTGCATGTGATTGCGATTGTGTTACTATGGCCCTTGAGTGGCCTTTTCATGTCATGGTCTATGTTAGTGGTTTTCTTGGCAAATGATGTGCCTATGCCCTGACACGATATGACGATAAATTGTTTTTATGATTGTTCTCAGATTTGATTCCTACCTAATAGGGTTTGAAATTTTCCTGGCTTGTTACCATACTGCGAAGGCTAAGCCTTCAGTTGTTTTTTTTTTCAGGTTTTGGCAGACCAGGGGCAGCAGGTTGATCAGATGGTTTCACTCACATCCTACTGGGGACGTTTTGGGTCTTTGGTAGTGCCGGTGAGTCATGGTTTCATCTTTTTGATGTCTTATTTTTGTTAGGCATCAAAGTTGTGGTTTGGGCATTTTTGTTATACACTTAGATGTGATTTTATATGAATCAAGATTGTTATATGAATGAAAGTTCGCCCCATTGTTTGGAATGACATAGCTCCATTTTTTGAAATGTTGTGTCGTCACACTTCAATGCTTTATGTTAGACTAAAAAAAAACTGTGTTTGAGGGTAAAAAAGGTTGGGGTGTGATAGACAAAGATAGAGTGGGTGGGTTTGCCAGTATTATTGGACTCTCTCTCTCTCTCTATATATATATATATATATATATATATATATATTCATTTATTTATTTATATGTAAATCAGCAGAGTAAGTTTTTTTTTTTATTTTGTATTGTTTAAAACATTGCAAAAAAATGAATTCATGATAGCCAATGTTTTGACAACCGCTTTTAGCATTGGGACTGCCTTTAGGGTCAAAAAATATGAAAAAGAGTCATCAGTAACATAGGTAGCCCACTGATTTCAATTACATATATATATATATATATATATATATGTATATGTATATAATTTGTCCTGCCTTATGTGGCTTAACTAATTATACTATTCTGTGGTTTGCAATATGATATCAATAAATATATTAATTGATGTGAGAACACCCATGATCCATCTAATCATCTTGATTTGGTAGTTTACACATAAAGACATGCACAAGTGGTTCCTAGCTCAATAATATAAATGTCATTGATAAACTATTTTACATGGACAATGCATTCGTTCTTCGTATGGCTTATGGTGTTGCAAGCTAATTTTTGCATTGTTTCATGCTCATGTACACATCTGTTGTTTGCATGTCCTCAACAGACAAGAATCTTCAATTGATCTTCTTCTTTTAGCATAAGTTATAAACTTTTTTCCTTTCTTGTATAAAAGAATCCTAATGATAAATACCTTTTTACCTGATGGCTTAAGAATGGCTAACAATCGGCATTAATGAATAATTCACTCGATTTAGGAGCCATTTAAGAGAACCTTGAGAAAGGTCACAGGAGAATTAGAAGGAATATGAGTTTAATTAGGCCTTTATGTTGTGAAATCACTGCACCATACATTTAATGAGTCTCAACAAATCTCACATGGCCCATAGGAAAAATCTGGATAGATGTTGAATTATTGTAAGAGCACTTGAATATCATATATATAGGACTTCAGTTCTAAATCATAATCTTGTATTCTTTTTAGATGTATATATTTGAACACAACAAGAGAAAGGCAGGCTTGGAGGTTCAATTGATCTTATGTCCATTAATTTCCAGGCCTCTATACCAAAACCAATTAATGCAATTGTGTTATACATGAGAATTAACAAATTATACTGTGCTTTCTAATCATGTCTAATATTGTTGAGTGGTTGAATTATAATTTGGGATGGCCAGAAATGTGTCGGCCAAAGCCAATGTCTACAGTTATGGAATTCTTCTCCTGGAGATGTCTACCAGAAGAAAACCTACTGATGAACAGTTTGATGGGGATTTTAGTTTGAGGCAATGGGTGGCTGAAGCATTTCCAGTCGCAATTTCAGATGTCATCAACAGCCATCTTCTAAACGAAAGCAACAATACTGCAACTGAAAGATCAGCTGCCACTGCTAGGAAAGAGCTGCTGGTGATGATCATGGAGATAGGCTTTTTGTGTTCAAGGGAGTCTACAAACGAGAGAATGGAAATGAAGCAAGTGGTTGCAGGTCTAAGAAGGATACGACAGAAGACTTGAAGAATGACAAAAGGATAATTCAACTACATCAACATATACAATAAGATTTCAAGGGCACAACTAGTCATTAGCTAAAATGGTCAGACGGCAGTTACCAATATGCTAAATAGTTGGATGTAGAAATGCAGTGTGATTGCTTTCATTGAGTGCTGTCACTTGCATTGGTCATGTACAGGCCTTTAGAATGATTTGCTTAACATATTTGTGCATTTGTGAGCCATTTGAGTGGCTAATCTTGTAGAACAACTTGCACACTCCCAATGAAAGATACACAAAAGAGGCTTGGAAATTTGTCCATTATTATCGTTGTTCATTTCATATTCTCAAGTAAGGATACCCCAATTGCCATAATTTGAGTTCACATAAATTCTCTCCATTTTCTAAAATTTTGCTTTAATATATCCTCAGCTCACAATTTCACAAATCTTCCAAAAAAAATGTGCAACAAGCAAATTGAACAAAATTGTATAATTCTGGTAATTTTTGGGCCACAGTCTAATTTTATCTAAAAAAAAAGCCCTTGAATGAGGAGGGTGAGAATTGTCAGCAATGAGCATCATTGCATTATTGAAGAATGTTAAATGTAATGGCCCCTAACAAGAGACCGTGTGTTATGGACTAGAAACCCCTCTTTCTTATAATGGGCAAAAAGTGAAACTTGAAAAAATTTCACTTTATTTCCTAGGATTTGAAGCCAACAATGTTAGAAGAGGCTTGGTGTTATCTTAAAAAAAAAATATATCTTTGATCTTTTCAAGTGTGCGAAAATGCATAAAGCGAAACCCATAAGCCGTAAAAAAAAAATGCACAACAAGGCGAATGAACAAAAATGTAAAATTCCGGTAAGTTTTGGAGTGAAGTCCAATTTTATTAACAGAAAAACCCTTGAATGAGGAGGATGGGAATTATATGATGTGAGCATTGTGTCATTGTGGCATGTTATTTGCAATTGCCCTTAACAAATGATGATGTGTTATGGACTAAAAGTGACCAAAATGGCCCTTCTAGTTAAATAGAAGACCGCTCTTCCTTTAAGGGCGAAAATGAATGTAGAAAATTTTCATTCTATTTCCTAGTAATTGAAGCCACCAATGTTAAAGGAAGCTTAGCGTTATATCAAAGAAAGTACTATTTCTTTGGTATTTTCAAGCATGAAAAAATGCATGAAGCCAGTCCCATAAACATGCCGATGGCCATATCTATAAAACTATTTTCTGGTAACAGTACGAAGTTCAAGGATGCTATTTCATATTGAAATCGTGGAAACATTGCAATATGTGACCCATATCTCGCTGTTATTGCCTTCAGTGTGAATAGGGGAAAAGTGAATTGCTTGAAGCGTCTTTAAGATGAATCTAATTAATGTTTAAAGAGCATTAACAAATAGGGTGATGAGTGCAAGTTTGCTGGGTTCTTAGGGTTCATGCAAGCCTTACAATTTTAAGATTCTCATTTTTAAACAAAGTGTACTTGGATACTATGTGAGGGATAAAGATTTTTTGACCTTTATAGGGTGTATTCATGTGCTTGGAATGTGTTACTATGCAAGATGAAACTTGGACTAGGAGAAGGATGAGAGCTTAAGAAAATAATCCAAAACATGTCAAGGTTCTATTGTGATTAAACACTTGAGGTTAGTAAACTAGGCCTTTAGGCAATTCGGCATATAATGGAACCTTGAATTTGACCTGGTTCAACCAAGAACCTGGCTTGGTTCTAACTGCAGCAGGAGAGGAAGCAACTATTTGAATTAACAACGTAGGAAGCCATACCAGCATTCTCACTCATTTTGTTGGCCAATTCATTCCCAAATGCCTTTGCCAAGTAAAAAGTTTGTCAAAAGTTCATTGACCATCTGGGTGAATGTAGTGGACCTATGATCTGGTAGAGAGCCGAAACTCCTACCCAATTTCTCGTCTCCCTAGGGTACAAAATCTGCTTTCAGTGCTTTAAAGGTACTATCATCCTGTTGTGCTCCAATTTATGCATTGGTGACCCCTCTTTGTAGAACAGGACGTTGACACCCCTAACGCTCAAAATAAACATAGTTGACATTGCCATCCTACATATACAAAAAAAAAATTAGCAAAGTTACAATAATTATTCAAACTAAAGCTCACCAAACATCATAGTGCTTAAGGCAATAACTTTTTCCATTTAAGTGTTAAAAAAAGCAGCATAAGTCCACCAAAAATAACAGATACTTTTTGTACAACCAAAAGCCTCATTCAGTGGGCTGCCACATGAACATGAACATGTAGACACACATTTATATTAATTGATAGAACAAGAAAAAAGACGGAATGTAGCCTGAACATTCCCTTGGGCCACAAAGCAGGGTTATTTATTAATCATCTGATGTCTGCAGTTATTTCTTTTTGTGTAGATTTATTGACTACTTGAGATGGACTAAGATCCATCTCCCAATAACTTGTTTGGGTACCCCTCTTTGTCAAGGGAACTTCAGAAGTGACTATTGTGCGGAATTTGAAGGGAAAGTTAAAGAGAAATTATCATTCTAGAAGTGTCAATCGATCGCTCTCTTATTGTTTCCATGATAAAAATCTGGAAACAACCGTGAAAGACTCAACCAGTACCAAGGCTTCCTGTGTTGCGGGGGATTCTCTCTTGCAGAATTTCTTCTGATTATTATTTTTCTCCTCTGGTGGACTTGTGTTCTTGATCGTTGCCCTTATTGTGTCAAACTTGGAAGAATTAGGATAATAAGATCGTTTTGCATTAGAACCTTTTCTATCAGTCATTGAGATTTGAAAACTTTGGTGAATAAATTGGTTGGTTGTGTGAATATTTTGCAAAAAAAAATGTGAAGATTTCTTAAAATCCTTTGAAAAGTTGAATAATTTAGGTCTTTTTCCTAGGTTCTTAAGTTTTCCAAATGTAACATTATTATACCTCTCTCTCTCTCTATATATATATATATGCACATGGTTGTGCATTAAGTGTGGCTGATGTAACCAAGTGGTAGCCATGCCACATGCATGAACAGGAATTAAAGGGCTTTAATTTATGTATATATTCTCTTTTATAAAATTTCTCATTTACCTCCTCAAGGGGTGGGGGCACAACCGGAGCTAGAAATTTTTCATAAGGGGGACCGAATTAAAGTTTCTAAATTTTGATTTAAGCCGAATTATCACTTTTCAAAATTTTTATATAGGACAAGTGAAAGTTTTTAAAATTTTACATGTAAATTTTTTTATTTTTTAGTTTTTTGAGGTGGGGCCATGGCCCTTGCTGGCCCTACCCTGGCTCCTCCCTTGGTTGGAGTGGCCCCTTTCCCACATGTTGCATGCGAAATATGCAAGACGGCCCTGTTGGTTTAATCCCCTTGTTGTAAAAACCGACATTTGAATCAAATAGACAATGCTGCCAATTTGGTGAACGGGCCAATCCAATAATCTAAATGCTTTTAGATGCAAATGAGCAAAAAATGAAATTTTGGGCAAAACGAATGGAAGAATAGATATAAAATTAATTAAGAATACAAATTTTATGTAGCTTACCCTTTTTTTTCTAGTTTTCAAACTCACAATGAAGAAAACAAATCAGATCAATGGGGGAGATGGTAAATGAGCTTGAACTAGTTGAGCTCTACTCCTCGTGCGCAGCCCGAGAACTTGTCCTCATATATTCTAATACAAACAACAAGCGCCCAGATGTTCTCTACCTTACTTTTGGAGCAATCAAAAATTCAAGGCTGCCTCATGGTCTGATCTCTAGTTGTAAGAACCGCTTTCTGAATCGAGTCGACAATGTATGCTGCCAATTTAGTGAGCCGGCCAATTCAATAATGTAAATGATTACATGCAAATCACCAAAAAAAAAGGAAAAATAAATGGAAGAATATAAAAAATAATTAAGAACACAAATATTTTTATATCTATTGAGAAATGCATAAGGAAACAACAGGTCGAGTTGACGTACCACTGAATGGAAGCATTTATTGGAAATGATTTCTCAGCCCAATCCAGCCGATTCCTGTAATATCAATCACCTGATGCATATAGCTCAGTTGTAAATGTCCAGTAAGCCAGCGTCCACTAAATGCAGTGTACTCAAGTTCCATCAGGCCGTTTAAGAAGAAACAAAAAAAGGATCAATTTGAAACCTGGCAAAAAGAGAACATGATATTGGAAATATGTTGTTATGGTAAGAGCTGCCAAGCAAGGCAGTGATGTGGAAATAAGAAGACCTACAAGTTAGAAAAGGTCCCATTGGCACAGATTTTGGAAATAACAAACAATATCGCTTGAATCTTCCAACAATTTGAATGAAACAAAAAATGGGAAGAAGCGAATCTACAAAAGGGCGTTGCTAATTGTTCATGATCATAAGATTGCATGGCACCGATAGTAGTATTAGAATCGATGTACATCAACCACTTCCTATCCTCTTTTGAACCAACAGATGTTCAAGCAATCATAGTCTGATTGCGAGATAAAAATCATCAGCCCTATGTTCCGGCAAACTTGCATCGAAATCGAATGCATGAAGTTGGCCTAGCGAGACCATTTGCCAAGGGATATTAACCAGTTTTATCATTCAATAATTTTGGAATAAAACTTATTTTCTTGGTGAGTAGGAGAGACCACTGCAAAGAGCAGTTACCCAAACCCGACCCACCTCAAACCCATATCTAGGCACTGTACCTGGCCTGTCAGGCCCCAGACATGTCGAGCCGGGTAGTACAGCCCAACAACCTAACGGGCAAGGACCAAGCGTTATAGTCAACCCATCAGCATCCTGGTAGGCCCAATAATTTTTTGCATTTTAAAAAAAAATGAATACAGCTAAAAACATGAAAAGAAGGTTTGCTTCGTTCTCTCTTGCATGGATAAATTTAGCTTATTATAGTGAATTGGCTAAAGGTTATGAAATTGAACCTGACCTTGTACTTGGATTTGAATTCTGATTCGAATATGTATGAGAAAAATTCATGCCCAAAATTTTCATTCCAAATCAGATTTCAAAATCTAAATTCAGTCCGAGTCTGATTTTTATATAAGTCTGTATCCAAAACAGAATTTTGAAACCAATCCAAAGGATTTTCAAAATGTAAGAGCATTGAATGTAGGACTGTTTTTTAAAACTAAATTTGACCTAAATCTGAATTTGAATCTGATTAGATATTTATGTATATGTAAATCTGAATCCGATCGAATGTCATTTTTTAAATCTGAATGTGGTCTAACTTCCTAATTAAATATTATTTTTTCCTCATATTTTTTTTTAACGAACGGTTTGGGTGGATATCTGATGTAAATTGGAAGACAAAAATACCCTTGAAAATTAGTAGGAAAAAAAATTTACCCCTCACATGGTATGAATTTAGTGATCAAGCCCTCGGATACACAAAAGCAAAAGGCCTCATTGGGAGTGCATGGGAAAGCTAGTAGTGGTCTGACAGGGAGACCTGAATTTGGAAGTTTAGACTTTAGAGGTCATGTAGGTATGGTCATGTCATTGATATTGCTGGTAGAAATCAATAATAGCATTCTCACTCATTTTGTTGTTCAATTCGTTGCCAAATGTCTTTACCAAATAAAAAGCTCATCAAAAATTTCGTTGACCATCTGAGATAGTGTAGTGGACCTATGATCCACTAGAGAGCCAAAGTTCCTACTCAATCTCTTGTCTCACTTGGGCCTGAAGTGTACTATCACCCCTGCTTCAATTTGATACCTCTAACACTCAAAATAAACACAGTTGACATTGTCTTCCAGCATATATAAAAAACAATAGCAAAGTTAGAATAATTATTCAAACTAAAGCTCACCAAACATCATAGTGCTCAAGACAATCACTTCTTCCATTTAAGTGTTAAAAAAAGCAGAATAAATGCACCAAAAATATAAGATACAATTTGTACAACCAAAACCCTCATTCAGTGGGTTGCACACATGAACATGAACATGTAGATAGACATTTATATGCATGGATAGAACAAGAAAAAAGACAGCATGTAGCCTGCGAGTTAGGAAAAGGAAAGTTGATGCGTATACATATGCAGATTTTGTAGCTTGTGAGCTTTATTGTTTAGACACCTAGTAGTTGAGCGATTAAACTATAATAAATGCAGAAAAGTTCATCCTAATAAAAGAAGGTCCAAACTTTGACAACTTATGGTATTTGGTAATCCGTGGACAAGAATTTTGGAAGTGGAATTCGAAAGGGGTGGACATTCTCGCGTTCCTGCTTACATTGCTAATGATCTGATAAAGTCCATGGAGAGCAGTTGCAAACCCTAAGTTCACTTTCTTAGGGAGGGATGCTTTCCATGTAAGGGTTCATACTGAGGACAAACTCAGGGTAGTTTTTAGAAGGGGAGAATGGAAACTGGGTGGAAGAGTGATGGTTGCCAGCAGATGGGATCCAAGATGCTCCGTATCCATATGGGAGTGCCAATCTGGATTAGGGTTCCTAATTTGGCAGTATTTTTATGGAATCGATGCACTTTCCAAGCTATTGCCAGAGCATTATTGGGAGAACCGATGGAAGATGACATCCATACTCAATCGATGTCAAAAATGGGGCTAGCAGAATTTGCGTGCAGGTAGCTTGGATTTCAGTCCAAAGTCTGAGGTTGAATTGGAATTGGAAGAGGGAGAAATTGTTCTTCAAGAAATCAACTATGTTAGTAATATTAAATTTTCCTCCCATTGCAAAGTGAATATATACTCATATGACAAGTCGGTGTAGAGCTGATCAATTGGTGGTTTCTTCTCAAGAGGGTGTGGCAAAGAAAGTTGGGTGGAAGGAAGTGAAGATCTATCATTATGTCCGGAGAGCTAAGGAGTGGCCGGGAGGGAATAAGGAAAAAATTTTGGGAAAAAATGAGGAGTTAATAAAGGAGAGACCCAGATCAAAAGGAGAACCAGAATTGGGGGTAACAAGTTTCGGTTTCTCCATAGGCAGATGGAAGTTGAAAGGAAGGTTAGATCCAGAAAGATTGGAATGCAGAGATTGATTTACAGGAGACCAGCAATTGCAGAGTAACTTGAAGACCAACCATCTGGTGAGTGACAAGAAGATAGAGCAGGAGATGGAGAATCAATAGATAACAAAAAGAATCGAAGGGGAGAACCGTGAGTCCTCATCAGGTTTAATTCTTTCTCCTCCAATAAAAAATAAATTTCAGGATTCTTGTTGTTTGGATGGAATTAAAACTAGCAAAGAAATGACTGGTTTGGAGAGTGAGGTTATGGTGAACGACTCACCACCAGGTTTGTCAGTGAGAGAAAATGGAAGAACAGCTGGTAAGAAAGGGAAGACGATTGATGATGCTTCCACATAGGGGAACATGATTCCAGAGTAATGTGGATAGAGCTGAGGCAGGAAAAGGGGAAACATAGTCCACTACACAAAGTATATCCTATGACAACACTTTATTACGGACACATCCAGCACTCTATGTGTCCGGTGCAGCCCTTCATTGCGAACAACCACAATGCCTTTCCATTACAAGCAATAACACCTTGTCAAAAGTGACTCTTGCCTTTAAAATGTTAGTGTCTATTGTGTGCCTGTGTTTAAAATCTTATAGTAGTAAAGGCATGAGAAGTAGCACAGAGTGGTGATTGAAGCTAGGGCTGCAGACGAGCTGAGTTGAGCTCGAGCTCAGCTCGACTCATGTTTAGTCAGCTCGAGCTCGACACGATCTTGACATCTTCAGCTCGAGCTTGACTCGAGTGACTGCCTTCGAGCTCGAGCTTGACTCGAGCGGCTCGTTTAGACTGGGTAATGCCTTCCTTTTTTGCTGCAACTGAGGGCTATGCATGGGTGAAAGTGTCACTGATGAAGTGGGGGAGAAGGAAAGGCAGCGTGTTGAGAAAAGAGAAAAAGGCAGGAAATGACGACGTAGGGAGGAGGAAAGGCAGCGTGTTGGGAAAAGAGAAAAAGGGAAGGAAAAATGAACATGAGTCGTGAGGAAAGAGAAAAATGGTAGGATAAAAATAATGAGGTTTAAAGAAAAGTGGCTGAAAGGGTGAAGAGAGGGCAAAAAGGGAGGGAAAATTAGAAAATTTAAAACAAAAGAAAAAGATTAAGCTGCATGTGGGTGAAAGAAAAAAAAATGGGAAAATTAAAAACGCAAAATAAAAAATGAGATTAAAGTCGAGCCGAGTCGAGTTCGACTAACCCAAACTTGACTCATTAACATACTCGAGTTTATATTTAAGCTCGAGCTTGACTCGTATGAAAAACGAGTCGAGCTCGAGTCGAGTTTACTCGAGCGAGTTCGAGTCGAGCCCGAGTTGCCTCGACTCATTGTGCAGCCCTAATTGAAAGAGTGAGGGTCGAAAAAGGGGGCAGCAAATGAAGGAGTGACGGCCGAAAAAAGGGGGCAGCAAAAGAAGCTCTGCACTCTGGTTCTCAATGCATGGAATGAAATACATATAAAAATATATGTTATATATATATATTTTTTGTCAATTTTTGGAAAAATGAATGTTAGAATTTATATAAAAATTAATTATGAATACAAATTTTATCTATCTTACCTTTTTTTTTGTAATTTATGAACTTACAGTGAGAAATCAGATCAAATGGAGAGTTGGTAAATGAGCTTGAACCAGTCAAGCTCGGTACAGCTCTTCTCGAGCTTGAACCAACAACATATGAGCCGACTTGAGCTCAACTCCTCATGCACAACCCGATAACTAGTCCCCATATATTCTAATACAAACAACATACACCCAGATGTTCGCTACCTTATTTTTGAAGCAATCTGACATTCAAGACTGCCTCATGGTCTGATGGCTGTGTTGTAAGAACCGGTTTTGAATCGAGTGGACAATGTATGCTGCCAATTTGGTGAACTGGCCAATTCAAAAATGTAAATGATTTAGATGCAAATCAGCAAAAAAAAAACCATTTTATGGAAAAATGAACGGAAGAATACAAAAACTAATTAAGAATAAAAATATTTTTATATCTTTTAAGAAATGCATAAGGAAACAGCAGGTCGAGTTGACCACCGAATGGAAGCATTTATTGGAAGTGATTTCTCGGTTCAATCCAGCCGATTCCGGTAACATCAATCACCTGATCGTTGGTAATGTATATAGCTCAGTTGTACTCAAGTTCCATCAGGCCATTTAAGAAGAAGAAAAAAAAAGATAGGGTAGAAATCAATTTCGTGTAAATGATTTTGACTGTTTTTGGTCTCTCTTCAATAATGCTCTCATAGAAAGACAGAGAAAGGGAGGTGGGAGTGTGTAGGAGGCGTCCAAGAGGAGGTGAGATGAAATAAAGAGAGTGATAGGTTTTACCAGTTCTAGCGGGTTGTCTTCTCTCATCTCTCTCTCTCTCTCTCTATATATATATATATATATATATTAATTGAAATAGCCAATAGATGTCTTTCTTTTATTTTGTATCACTAAAAACATTGCAAAAAATGCATTGATGATAGTGTACTCAAGTTCCTTCCATCAGGCCGTTTAAGAAGAAACAAAAAAAGGATAGAGTAGAAACTTGGCAAAAAGAGAACGTTATATTGGAAATATATTGTTATGTAAGGACTGCAAGAAAATACTTGTTGTAATCTTCCGTGCCAAACAAGGTAGTCATGTGGAAATAAGTAGACCTTTGAATTTTTAAAGGTCCCATTGATGTTACAGCTAAGCCAGAGGCAGTGAGTGTAGAAATAACAAACGATATTGCTTTCTTATAAAGAGGAGTAGACTTGAGTCTTCCAACAATTTGAATTAAACAAAAAATGAATGAGAAATTTCCTTGAAGAAGAGAATGTAGAAAAGGATGTTGCTAATTGTTCATGACCATGAGATTGCTTGGCACCTCAATCAAACGATAGTAGTATGTAGAATCGATGTACATCAACCGTTTCCTATCCTCTTTTGAACCAACAAATGTTCTAGCCATCATAGTCTGATGAAGAGAAAAAAATCAACAGCCATATTTCCCAGCAAACTTGCATCGAAATCAAATGCATGAAGTTGGCCTAGCGAGACCATTTGTCAGGGGATATTAACCAGTTTCATCATTCAATAATTTCGTAATAAAACTTATTTTCTTGGTGAGCAGGAGAGACCCACTGCAAAGAGCGGTTACCCAAACCCGACCCACCTCAAACCCATGTCTAGGCACTGTAGCTGGCTTGACAGGCCCAGACATGACGAGCTGGGTAGAGCCCAACAACCTAACGGGCAAGGACCGGTAGGCCCGACAATTTTTTGCATTTAAAAAAATTAAATACAATTTTAAAAATGAAAAGAAGATTTGTTTTGTTCTCTCTGGCATGGACACATTTAGCTTATTCTAGTGGAAATTGCTAAAGGTTATGAAATTGAACCAGGCGATGTCCTCGGATTTGAATTCAGATTCAAATACCAATGAGAAAAATTCATATTCAAATTTTTCATCCCAAATCAGATTTCAAAATCTCAATCCAGTCTGAATTTGATTTTTATATAGGTCTGTATCTGAAACAGAATTTGGAACCCAATCCAAACGATTTTTAAAATGCAAGAGCATTGAATGTAGGATTGTTATTTGAAACTAAATTTGACCCAAGTCTGAATTTGAATCTGATCAGATATTTATGTATATATGAATCTGAATATGGTCTAATTTCTTAATTAAATATTATTTTTTTGCTCATCTGTTTTCTTTTTTGAACCGTTTGGGTGGATATCTGATTTAACATCAAGCGGAGCAAAAGGCCTCATCGGGAGTGCAGGGCAAAGCCAATACTGGGCAATTATTGTAAGCTTACCTGTTGGTAATTAAAAAAACAAATCAATTTGGCTTGTGTAAAAAATTTTCAATAACAAATGGCCTATGTGATTTATGTGCAAATAAAAAAAATCAATTTTTCAGAAAAACGAATTGAGGAATGTAAAAATTAATTAAGAATAGAAACTCGTTCACTGTACCCAACTTTGATCATGCCGTTTAAAAAGAAAAATGAAGTCGAAATGTGACAAAAAGAGAACAAGATATTGGAAATATATTTTTTGCTACGGTGAGGGCTGCTAAGAAAGAGACTCATTGATGTGATCTTCCATGCCAAGCAAGGTGCTTGATGTGGAAATAAGATCACCTACCAATAGGAAAAGTCCATTGATGTGATCTTAGGGAAATTGTTTCCATGTTCCACTTGACATTGACATTATTTAGGTTTGAGTCGCTAAGTCTTGCCCCATTGACCACACAAATGTTCGGTGCTTAGTTCTTCTGAGTGCTATCTGGCCAAACATCATTCTTTGGAGTGCCAGCTGTTGGCTTGTTGGCTGCCTATCTGGCGTGTGAGACTGGGTTAAGTTGGGGTCAAGCTCAATCATTTTCTTGACCTTCAAGTCAAGTTTCACTGTAGTCTCCCTGACTCACGAGTCGTTATTTACCACTCGAGTTTATGGCTGCACAATGAGTCGAGCCAGCTTAAAAACCACTCATAAACTTGAGCTCGAGTTCAAGTGTATACTAAAAATGTTAAGCCAGTTGAGTTTGAGTTGTAAGAACTTGAGTTAGCTCAATTATAAACGAATGAGTTAAAAAAAAAAAAGAAACATTCTTCACATAAATGAGTTAAACGAGTTGAGTATGAGCTCGATGTTGTATTGTTGAGTTCAGCTCAAGCTTGTTTTATTGAGCTCAACTCGAGTTTTCTGAGTCAACTCAAGCTTGAGCTAGCCCTACTCTGAGCTCATCTCCTCATGTGCAACCTTATTCAAGACCCAATACCAATTGGTCAATTAAAAAACCATTCACCAACGTACATAATGGTGAAGCTGAGATTTTTTTTTAGATTCAAAATTTACTTTAATATTTTAAAAAGCATTTCGTAAATTTCTCATCAAATAATAACATTTATTTTTTAAAACTCCCACTGATCCATTTCTGCCTATTTACTGTTTTTCTTATTTAAAAAATTAAATCAGAAAAGTTTTAAAAAAAATTAAAAATTATAATTTTTTTAACATAGGGTAATCTCAGTGTAATATTGTTGACAACCTTTGCGATTGATTGTTAACAAATTGAATTAAACAAAAAAGGTGAATTTGTCTAGAAGAGAATCTATAAAAGAGCCTTAATTGATAGCTCTTCATGGTGATAACATTGCTAGGCACCCCGAGTATGTAGAATCCATTTATATCAACCATTTCCTATCCTGTTTTCACCAATAGACGTTCAAGGCAGCTACCCATCATAGTCTCATTGGGACATTGTACAGATCAGCTACGAGTGGATGATTCTTAATTTCATTAGTATATTTATCTTATTTTCTCTTAATTATTAAGTTTTTTCATTTTTTTGAAAGTTACTATATTTTGCCCTTTTTTTCAAGCTCACTGTGTTATATGATAGAAAAACCTCACCATTTAAAAAGTGGAAATTGTATCTGCAAATTTGATTTGTGATTGAATAGGGTTGAGAAGTAGTAAAGGGAAATCAGACTTATGGGATAAGAAGAATTTCTCATTGATGTAACCATCAGTGGTGCCGCATGATTTGAAAATGTGAAGTAATGTGCTCCAAAGTTGTAGACCTGAGACTTCTACAAATTGAAAAAGAAAATGACAAAAATTTCTAGGAAAGAATCTATACATAAATTGAAGACCTTGATTCCTGTTCATGCATCTTCTGCATAGAAAATTGGACAGGCCATATGGCGGCCACTGGTTGGTAACCTCAGCTTCTCATCTTTCTTTTCTATCTCTCCTCCTTCACCTCGGTTGTGGTTCCCAGCCAAAGGGAGTTGTCCTCAGCCCCAGTTTCTTTGAGCAACGTGACTGATCAATTCGCATTCCTGTGTTTCAAATCCCTCGTCACTAAAGACCCTTATAACGTGTTATCAAATTGGAATTCCAACATCTCTTTCTGCGACTGGAATGGAGTTTCATGCAGTTGTGGTTCACAAAGGGTAGTTGCTCTGAACCTCTCCGAAAAGGCACTTGAAGGTACTCCCTCCCCATACATCAGCAATCTCTCCTTCTTACAAGTTCTTGATCTCTTGAATGACAATTTCCATGGTCACCTTCTCGTTGATTTTAGTCGCCTTTCTCTGCTAGAAAAATTTTCTATAAATGAAAACAATTTTGAGGGGTTTATCCCACAAACACTGACCATTGTCGTGGTCTCCAAATACTATTAGCACAAGATAACCAATTCTATGGCAGCATCCCAAAGTTTCTAAGCAGTTTTTCAGAACTCAATCTCCTACACATTCGTGGTAATGGGCTCACCGGCACGATTCCATTTGCTTTGACTAATCTCACAAAACTGTTGGTGTTTACTATCAGTGAAAATCAGATACAGGGAAACATTCCTCTAGAGTTCCTAACCCACTTGATAGGCTTTAACGTGGAAATGAACAATCCCACTGGTACATTGCCTGACAGCTTGTTTAACCTATCTGCTCTTCAAATTTTGGATTTCACGTACAATCATCTAACAGGGCATCTCCCAAAAAATGCTGGCCACTTCCTGCCCAATCTTCAACAACTCTATATGGGTGTAAACAATTTTGATGGCCCTCTCCCGGCTTCTCTTTCTAATGCTACAAGACTTCAAGTTTTTACTGCAGAAAGAAATAACTTTAGTGGTCCGATACCATTAGAACTAGGTAGTCTGTCACAACTCACATACCTTGGCCTTTGGGGAAATATGTTGACCAATGTTCCTGGCAACCGTGAGCTCTCCATTCTCACATCCTTCACCAACTGTCGACTGCTAGAGGAAGTTTATCTAAATAAAATCCTTTTGAACGGCATTCTTCCTACCTCTGTTGGAAACCTGACGACCACCTTGTCGAAACTTTACCTATCCCATTAGCTCTGGCCAACTTGACCAAGTTAATAGGGCTCATTCCACCAAATATAGGATCAATGAACAGGTTACAGGCGTTAGTTCTTTCTAGCAATGCATTAGAAGGCCTAATCCCACTATCAATCTACCAGTTGGTCCGCATGTTTGCTTTTGTTATTGGATACAACATGCTAATTGGGTCAATTTCAAGCTCTATAAACAATCTCACTAGTTTGCGATGGCTGGATCTAAGCTCAAACAATTTGTCATCAACACTACCGTCTGGTCTTTGTGAGTTGAAGGAATTGCAGAAGCTATACTTGCAGGACAAGTCCTTCACTGGTCACCTGCCTTTGCGTCTCGGGAATTTTGACATGATGAGCTACATGGATATCTCTGCAAACAAGTTGAGTGGAGAGTTGCCTGCATCATTATCAAAGTTCCAAATGCTAGAGTATTTGAATTTCTCTCGGAACACATTTAATGGTCACATTCCTGAACAACTTAATCACATGCTAAACCTTGACATTGTTGACCTTTCCCATAACAAGCTTTCCGGTGAGATACCAAAATCATTGGAGAAACTTCAACACATCCAGGTCTTGGACTTGTCCTTCAATCAATTGGAAGGAGAGTTTCCAAGTGGTGGAAAGTTTGCAGACCTTTCTGCCGGCTTGTTCCTAGGGAACTATGCACTATGCATAGCTCCCAAATTCCATGTGCCAGTATGTTCAGATGGAGTGAAGAAGCACAATAATGTCAACATGCTCAGAGTTGATATTTTTTTAGCAAGTGGGGGCTTTGCACTTGTACTCATCGTTTGGATAATCATTGTTGTCACAAAATATAGAAAGAAGGGGTTTGTTGAAACATGATCAGGAGGTTGAAAGACTTCGTGGAATTGCCCTCCCAGTGATCACATACAGAATGTTATCTCAAGCGACAAACAATTTCAGGGATGCAAATTTTCAGGGGAGTGGAAGCTTTGGTTCAGTGTATAAAGGAATTTTAATGGATGGAACAATGGTGGCTGTTAAGGTCCTAAACTTGTTTTCTGATGGAGCATAAAAAAGTTTTGACATTGAATGCAATGTGATGTGTCAAATTAGACATCGAAACCTTCTTAGAGTCATCACATCTTTCTCAAGTGCAGATTTAAAGGTTTTAGACTTCCAATACATGCCCCTTGGGAGTCTAGAAGTCTGTCTACATTCAGGTGGCCATCACTTGAGTCTCTTCCAAAGATTGGATATCATGATTGACGTTCCTTGTGCTCTAGAATATCTTCACCATGGTTGCTGGGAGACTATAGTTCATTGTGATCTAAAGCTGAGTAATGTGCTTCTAAATGAGAACATGACAGCACATGTTGGTGACTTTGACATTGCAAAGATGCTAGTTGGTCACAAATCTTTAACTCTTACAAGCACCCTTGGAACCACCGGATACATTGCGCCAGGTACCAACTCTTAGTCCTATCATAAATTCCTGCTTACCATGGAAGGGAAGTTCTATCAACATCTGTATTCCATAATTTTTGTATGTCAAGCTTTAATTTGAGACTACCAACCCGTTGGCAACACTTGGATGTTATTATGAAAAAAGAGAAAAATCAGATTAATAAGTGAAATTAATGGGGATGATGACTATGCAATTTTGCATTTGAATATGAGTCTGAATCCAACTATGATGGTGAATATTAAACCTAATTATTCACACACATACACTAATGCCAGCAAGTTTCCCTTTTGAGTATGTTTCTCTCTTTAGTAAAATTTCACTGCCACCTTATAAATTTAGGGAAACGAAAAATAGAGTTTCATGTACACCATAAATCAAAATAAAATAATTAGTCCTAACTTTTTGCACTGCTTCCTTTGTTTCTGAAACCATCTCATTAACGACAATGTGCATTGTCTACTTATATTGCCATGATCATGTCTGACCTTGTTGAGTGGATGAATTAGAATTCGGGGCCACTGGAAAGGTGACAACCAAAGCAGATGTCTACAGCTATGGGATTCTTCTGCTTGAGGTGTTTACCAGAAGAAAGCCAACAAACGAATGTTTTGATGGAGACTTTACTTTGAGGCAATGGGTGGCTGAAGCATTTCCGGTTGCAATTTCAGATGTCATCAATGGTCATCTTCTGAACCAATATAACTGTGGAACGATTTCAGATCATGTTGCCGAAGCCATCTTCTGCAGCAAAATAACAGCGAAACTGTTCAAAATGAGCTGCTTGTCATGATCATGGAGACTGGGTTGTCATGTTCAAGGAAATCACCAACTGAGAGAATGGACATGAGGGAGGTGGTTGCTAGGCTTAAAACGATACGACGGAAGGCTTCCCCTTTGGAAGAATGACAAAAATAAACCAATCCTTTACATTTATTTGGAAAAACAAGGGATCTGCTTTTCCTTCTGACTTATTATTGTTTTTCCCAACATCCTGCTATAAAAACTTACTTTTAGCAAAATGCGAGTAAAACAGTAAATGTTCTTCCACAATTGGTGACAAAGTTAACATCTATTGGCTAACGCACTTCCCCTTTTCTTTAACCTTATATGTCTTATAAAGTAGGAATTAGCCTTCCACTAGCTGCTATGTAAACAAATCGGTTGTGGTATATGTATCAATTCACATCCTTGTTGGATCCCACTGGAACATTGGACTCCCATTCTCATTAGCCTTCCACTACCTGCTTGCTCCAAATTTCTGCACCAAAAATGGATCCAAAATCAGGTCAAGTGGTAAACTTATTAAATCTATTTACAAACCTAATCAAAGTGGAATCGCAAAACCAAATTAGTGATGTTTCATTATGATGGTCGGGTTGACAATGGGACTTGGGTCGAAATCCAACCAGATCGAGTCCAAGATCCAGAATGGAGAATTCCTAGTGCCACCAGGAAGCATCTGGCAACTCACAACAATACAACTAACTTTTGTTATTATAAGAGCCACACAGTTGTTCCTTGATAAACTACTATATATATAAAATTAGTACCTTTTAAACGAACATTTACACTCGCCTATGCTTTCTAGCCTAATAATTGTATAATTAAGTAAAAGCAACATCGATTTTAATCTCTTATGCTTTCATGTATTAATAATATAAGGCATAACTTGTTGGGACATAGTTAACCACGTATTTATGTTATTTAGTATTGTCACAGTGGCCGATAATGAAAATTAATGAGCTAATTAATTTGTTTATGTGGAAACTACTTTTAGTCATTTCATCTTAATAATTATACGTAAGCTATAAAGTAACTAGTAAAAGTTTACTCTTAATCAACAGTGCAAATATGTTGTTTTTCTTCTTATCCCCATATATTTAGATAAACTTTCAAATGTTCCTGTCAACTTATTTGGAAAAAATAAGTGCCTTCACCGTTTATATTAACATACAACCACAAGGATATACACCTTGCCGTCCCACAGTAATCAAATCACTTTCTTTTGAAACAGGAAAAGCTGGAACATATCTTGTTCATGGTTTCACTTCTCTTCATGAGCACACACTAACCCTTAACTTCATGAGCCGGAGTAGTTGACTAGTGCCCAAATTCTTTGGGATTGGATAGGGCAGTGCAGTTAGTCAAGCTAACTCAAGCGAGACTCGATCTTGTTCAGTTATGCTCAATTTGATAACTCAAGTTCATAAAGGAGTCCAGTTCGAGTTACATGAATTAGACTCTATTTTCTTTAATTTTGCTTTTTTTTTTTCTAATTTTCAAATTTAAGACAAAGAAATTGAAGGAAAAGTTGGTAAAAGAACTTAAATAAGCCAAACCCAAGCCACGATTTGGTCTATTGAGTCAACCTTTTGCTGATCTTGTACAGCTCGAGTCGAGCTCAAGCCACGATTTTGGTCTATCGAGTCAACCTTTTGCTTATTTTATACAGCTTGACTCGAGCTTGAACCCAGCAACGGCTCCATGTGTGCAGCTTGAGGACTAGTCCTTCTGAGTTGGCCACAGAACTGAAGCATTTATTGTAAACGATGTCTCGGCCCATTCGAGCCGATTCAGGCTGATTCTAGTAGCATCAATCATCTGCTAAGTGGGAATAGTTCCCCTGTTAATGTTCAACAGGCCCTTCCACTATTTGCAGTGTACTCAACTTCAATTAAAAAAAAAATAGATTTTTTTTAAAAAAAAACTAGAGTTGAAAACTGGCAAAAAGAGCATGATATTGAAAATATGTTTGCCAAGGTAAGACAAAATCTTGTTGATATAATCTATTGCACCAATTAAGGCATTCAATGTGGAGATAAGAAGACCGTGCTGAAAACGCAAAATCTGAAAATAAGAAAGCGATACCGCATTTCTTTCAAGAGAGTAGGCTTATAACACAACCGTGTGATATGGGCTGGTCGGCAGACAAAAAACACATTAAAAAAAAAAGCATTAAGTGTGTGAAAAATAAGTCAGCCTAATAAAAAGAAAAAAACTGCCATTTCATTTTTGAAAAAAAAATGCAATAGCAAAAAAATGCGTTTTTCTGCATTATTCTCATTTTCCCTTTTTTGTCACTTTAGGCATTTTTTCACTCTTTTTTATTGTCAAACTGCTTGTTTCCACTTTCCAATTCTTATTTATTTCTTATCTATTTTTTTAATGTTGCCTTATTAGTTTCTCATTTATTCGACTTTTCTCTGACTTTTAAGTTTTTTTAATTTGTTCTAAAAATGTACCATATTTTTCCATTATATTTATCTTTAACTTCGTGTGCCAGAGTAGTCGAGTGGTCAAGCTAACTCAAGCTGAACTCGAACTTGTTCAGTTACGCTTGATTTGAAAACTCAAGTTTATAAGGGAGTCAAGTTCGAGTTATTTTTCCATTATATTTATCTTTAACTTCGTGAGCCAGAGTAGTCGAGTAGTCAAGCTAACTCAAGCTCAACTCAAACTTGTTCAGTTATGCTTGATTTGAAAACTCAAGTTTATAAGGGAGTCAAGTTCGAGTTACATGAATTTGACTATATTTTCTTTAATTTTGCTTTTTTTTTTAATTTTAAAATTTAAAACAAAGAAATTGAAGGAAAAGTTGGTAAAGGAACTTAAACAAGCCAAACTCGAGCAACGATTTTGATCTATCAAGTCAACCTTTTGCTGATCTTATACAGCTCGGTTCGATATTGAAATTATGTTTGCCAAGGTAAGACAAAATCTTGTTGATGTAATTTATTGCACCAATTAAGGCATTCAATGAGCAGATAAGAAGATCGTGCCGAAAATGCAAAGTCTGGAATTAAGAAAGAGATATTGCATTCTATTGAAGAGAGTAGGCTCAGTCTTCGATCGATTTTACATTTTCTGGCTTAAAATCCATGGCTCATTCTTGAAATACAGTGTACTCAACACGATCCCATCCTTGCTTCATTTATGTTAAATGTTGGTTAAAACTAAACTCTCCGTGCAATCATATGGATCCCCATGTTTGCACTAACATAGTAGTTGCACATGTTTTTATTACTAGTGTGAATGGCCACTTATATGGGTTCTGATAAATGACAAATACAATTATGTAGAAGGTTTTCCCATAGTAAAAAAAAAACACATTTTCATTGGAAAACAAAGCATTAGATGTGTGAAAAACAAGTCAGCCCAATAAAACGACAAAAACTGCCGTTTCTTTGTAAAAAAATTGCCATAGCAAAAAAACGTGTTTTTTTGCATTATTTTCAATTTTCTTTCTTTTTTTTACTTTTTTTATTATCAAACTGCATGTTTCCACTTTCTAATTCTTATTTATTTCTTATCTGTTTTTTAATGTTGCCTTATTGGTTTTTCATTTATTTTATTATTCTCTGTTTTTTAAGTTTTTTCAACTTTTTTCTACAAATGTACCATATTTTTCCATTATTTTTATCTTTTTTCTAAGTTCACCTTTGAGAAAAACCTCTCCATTTAAAGGCAAAAAAGATCTTTGTGACTATGGTCGAACCCAGTTTTGGGAATCCTTAAAAAAAAAAAAAGGAAGTTCAAATTGACAACTTTGATTTGTGACTGAATAGAGTGGAAAACTGGAAAAGGAAAAAAAGATAAGGGCGGCCAAGAAGAAGTCTCGTTGATGTAACATTAGTTGTTGTGCGGCTGGATTTAGAATTGTGAAGCAATATGTTCCAAAGCAGTAGACCTGAGTCTTCTTCAATTTGTAAAGAAACACAAATTTTCTAGAAGTGAATGCAGACATAAATTAAAGACCTAGCTTCTTCTTCTGCTTGTGCATGTTTTGCTTAGAAAATTGGACAGGCATGGCTACCACCCGTTGGTCACCTCAGCCACTTGTTTTTCTTTTGTATTTCTCCTCCTTCACCTTGATTGTGGTTCTCAGCCAAAGGGAGGTGCCCTCAGACCTTGCTTCTCTGAGCAACATGACTGATCAATTTCCTTTGATGTACTTCAAATCCTTCGTCAATAAAGACCCCTACAATGTTCTCTCAAACTGGAACTCAAACTTTTCCTTTTGCCAATGGAATGGAGTTTCATGCAGCTGCAGTTCACAAAGGGTTGTTGCACTGAACCTCTCCGACAAGGCACTTGAGAAAGCCCTCTCCCCATACCTCAGATATCTCTCATTCTTACAGGTTTTTGATCTTACAAATGACAGTTTCCATGGTCATCTTCCCATTGATTTTAGTTGCCTCCCTCAGTTAGAATATCTTTCTATAGGAAAAAACAATTTCGAGGGGTTGATTCCACAAACACTGAGCCATTGCCGAAGTCTCCAAATACTGTTAGCAGGAGATAACCAATTCTATGGAAGCATCCCAAAGTTTCTAGGCAGTTTGTCAGAACTGAAGTACTTAAACCTTCGTGGTAATAGGATCACTGGCACCATTCCAATTGCTTTGGCTAATCTCACAAAACTAGAGTGGTTTAGCCTCGGTCAAAATCAGATACAGGGGAACATTCCTCCTGAGTTGGGAAGCCTAACCCACTTGACGGGCTTTAACGTGCAAATGAACAATCTTACTGGTACACTGCTTGAGAGCTTGTTTAACATATCCGCTCATCAGAAATTGAGTTTCATGACCAATCAACTAACAGGGCATCTCCCTAAAGATGTTAGCCACTCCATGCCCAATCTCCAAATTTTCTATATGAATGACAACAATTTTGATGGCCCTTTCCCACCTTCTCTTTCCAATGCTACTAGTCTCCAATCTATCAGTGCAGGACACATAAATTCAGTGGTCCCATACCATTAGAATTGGGTATTCTCACACAACTCAGGCGCCTCTACCTCCAAAACAATATGTTGAACAATGTCCCTGGCAACCGTGAGATCTCCATTCTCACATCCTTGACCAACTGTCGACTGCTAGAGGAAGTTGAGCTATTAGAAAATCCTTTGAATGGCATTCTTGTAGCTTCTATTGGAAACCTGACAACCACCTTGTCGATCCCTCACCTTTCCAGTAATTTGATTGAAGGTAATATCCCATTGGCCTTAGCCAACTTGACCAAGTTAATTTCCTTAGATTTGGCTTCCAACAAAATAAAAGGGCTCGTTCCACCAAATATAGGACAGATGCACAGCTTACAGGTGTTGTATCTTGATAACAATGCATTAGAAGGTCCAATCCCACTATCAATCTACAAGTTGGTCCACATGTATGATTTTAGTGTTGAACAAAACATGCTAAGTCGGTCAATTTCAAGCTCTATAAACAATCTCACTAGTTTGCAAAGCCTGGATCTAAGCTCAAACAATTTGTCATCAATGCTACCACCTGGTCTTTGTGAGTTGAAGGACTTGTTGGGGCTATACTTGCAAGGCAAGCTATAGAAAGAGGGGGATGTCGAAACATTTTGATGACATTAAAAAATTACAAGGAATTACACTTCCAGTGATTTCTTACAAAGAGCTATTGCTTGCAACGAGCAACTTCTGTAATGCAAATTTTCTTGGGAACGAAAGCTTTGGTTCAGTGTACAAAGGAATTCTAGCAGATGGAACGACAGTGGCTGTTAAGGTCCTTAATTTGCTATATGAGGGAGCATCTAAAAGTTTTGACATCGAGTGCACTGTCATGCACCAAATCAGGCACCGAAACCTCGTTAAAGTCATTATGTCTTGCTCTAGTACGGATCTTGGCCTGAGTTTAGCATCGGCAGTCTCAGTTCGAGCCAAGTTCGATCTTGGATTTTCAGACAAGAACAAATTAGAGCTGGCTCACCTTGGCTCGAACCTGCCATTCCTAGCCACAATGTGGCTCCAATTCTGATTTACATTAAGTGGTCATGGCAGTGCTTGTTTTGAATGGAAAAAATTTGTTAAAAGTGACTTGTTTAAAGCATCTTCAAGTTCAAGTCTAATTAGTGTTTAAAGACCATTAACAAACAGGGTGACGAGTGGAAATTGCCTGGTTCTGAGGGTTCGTGAGAGCTTTACAATTTAAAAAATTATATTCTCATTTTTAATCGAGGTGTACTTATATGCAAGAAAGTGTACTTGGATATCAATTTTTTAACTTTTATGAAGTGTATTTATGTGCTTGTAATGTGTTTGTCTCTGGTTTATATTTGCCCTCAAAATTTGACTGTACAGCATCATTTAGAATATATAATTAAGTACTTAGCCTTAGAGTCAGTGTTTCTACAATCTGTTTTAAAATCTTTATTTTGGTAGTGACTTATTTTCTGGTCGAATTATAGTAATTAATTTTCATACTTAATTTAGATTATTAAGCTTACAAATATGGCTCATGATTTCAAAATTTACTGCACATTTAATACAGCACCTCTTCTTCTAGTTCAAAAAAGCAATTATGGTTGTTTTTGTCTGTGCCAATTGTGGGTGTGCAGGATTAAACTTGAACTATGAAAATTGAAAAGGGTGAGCTTGAGGGGCTGTTTGGTAAAAGTAACACCACGATGTTGTTTCACTAACCTGCCCTAAAAATGGTGCAAATTCATAGAAAACTGCAACAAGTGTTGCATGAATATGCTCTATTTTTTCAGGGCAGATTGCTGGGATAATAACAATCAGTAGCGTAGCTACATATAGGCTGGTGCGGGCAGTTGCCCACACCAGCAACAAAATTATTTATTTATTTTTATATATTTTTATGTAGATTTTTTACAATTATTTACTTATTTATATATGGTCTGTCCCTTTAGAAATGAGAATTTTTATAACAGTGCCCCATAGCAAAAAAATTATGGCTCTACTACTGATAACAATGTGTTCTTATTGTCAAATGAGTCCTAAGAAAATAATCCAAAACATGTCAATGGCTTTTAGTGGCTTGGCTTCCAACCTAGAACTTGCATTAATGATTTGGAAACTTAGAACCACCTGAGGATCCTGAACTAGGCTTATGGAACCTTGAATTTGACCGCGTTTTATCGAGAACCTGGCTTGGTTCTCACAACTTACAAGTTAGAAATCTCATAAAAAGTTAGTTGACCATCTATGTGAGCAGGGGAAACTCACCACCCACAAACAACTAAAGCACTCATCCAACCCCTTGTTCCTATAGGATGTTTTTTTTGTGCCTCGAGGTACCGCCCCAATTGCACTTCAACTTACACATGGGTGATCTCGTTTTTGCAGCAGGAGAGGTTGATGTCCCTGACACTTGAAATAGAGATTGACTGCCTACTAACTCCCACCTTATCAAGCCATTGCACAAACCCCCTCAAGAACGGATTGGATCCATTGGATGCAAAAAAAATGACGATAAATTTCAAATCAATTTATTTTGTGCTTGACACAATTCTCTTTTTTCCAGTCCTTTATTGGTAGCTTCTCTACCCGAACCCCAATTGAGTTTGTCATGCTTCCTCTCATAGCATTAGTATAACTTTATGGCTTCTTTTTTCGCAAGAAGCGGATAGCAGGTGGAATGAATTGCTCTTCATCAATGTCTTGGCACTTGAAGAATATTTAAGAACTTTGCAGCTCAGCCTTCTTGACTTTATCCATCTGAGCAGCCATTAATATGTCATCATACTTTAGTAAAACTGCATTCGATCTGGGAAGATTGAGGTGATTATATTGCTAATCTCTTGCTTTGAAACTTGGGTCCTTACATTCGCTTTATATGTAGTTATAGAGTTATTTGCATTTGACATCATGCCTCTCAAGCTTTCCTCTAATAACCCTTTTTACTTCATCTATATGACTAGCCCATTAATATGTCCCAAAGATTAAGGCAGGTTCAAAAAACGCTAGAACTATTGTTACATAAACCTGTCCCAATCTTTGGAAATCTTTGGAGTAGATTTATCGGATGTGGATAAAGCGTCCCTACTGCCAAATGACACCTAAAAGCTCCCTTAATTCATGTATTTCATATAGATGACTAGTTATTCTATGACTTCAATTTTTTTTTTTGGTAGTTTAGAGGCATGACTTAGTTTGACCAACATATGCATGTTTATACATTCCCCTTTCTAGAAGCAACTGATCATGTATCAAAATCATACCAAGAAATGTGGTTCAGAAAGAAAACACAACTAGAAAATTCTACCATGCATAATCCCAGCTTAACTCCCCATTTAATTATTTTCACAAAATTGTCACTTCCTTGAGGTCAACAAGATGTATAATCTTGAACTAATACAAAATAAAGTGATGCATAGACTGGAAAAAATTAGATACACCACAATTGATAAATATCAAACACTTGTGACAACCTTCCGTCTCGATTAAACCGTAGCTTCCTCTTTGGTGAAGATCAAGATGGAGCCAACGTAGGGCTCGCATGTTCCTGGCCCTACCTAAAAAAATAAAATAAGAATTACATGTAAATTTTAGAAAATTTTACTTGTTTTATATAAAAATTCTCAAAAATAATATTTTGGCCCTAGACAAGATTTCTGGCTCAGCCCTGTTTAGCTTGATGAATATGCTTAGCAACAAGACAAGAGATCAATCTATCTTCTCCCCAAGTTTCATCTTCACTTGCTCATCTGAGATCTCTGGACATACCAAAGCCCCTTTTTTGCTGCGATTAGAAAGTGGAAGTATCAAGATTAATCTTGCTTTCTTTTTGCAATTGTATCTAGGGCGGTGTTAGGAAGTTTTCGTTGCAAGGGTCGAACTTTCAAAATTTTAATGAAAGTTGAAATATAATTTTTCATATTCTTTTATATTGGTTAATTTAAAAATTTTAAAATTTACATATAAAATTTTGATTTTTATTATTTTTATATTTTCTAAACAAGAACACATAATAGAGAGTATTTTGATCAACATGTGATGGACCGGCCATTGCATGCATTGTTGTTAAGGCATATCATTCATATCGAAGTAAAACAGTCAGAGATCCAAGATCCACAATAAGGAAAACAAAGGGGACGAAGGGGATTAGTTTGGTGGTCCCTCTATACCCACTCTTTGCGGAGAGCGTGTTCCAACTTCACACATGGTTCCATGGGACCAGATTGCCGTGTTTGACTACGATTCCCTTTTCCTTTGTTCGTTGGTACCGACAAACCTTTTTCACGCAACTCGGAGAGTTGTCCCTAAGCGACAAGAAAAACAGTGGCGAACCGCCATTCCCAACTCAAACCAACCCTCTTTCGATATTCAACTCGGATCAGTGTACCGACTCGGTCTTAAACAGTATTAAACCTAGTCTATCAAGTGCAGAACTCGTTGGTCGGATGGTAGGGATTCCAAGCAGCTCAGAACTTCCTTTTATTATCTAGACATGTCCAGGAAACATTTCCTACCCTAAATTGAACAGACCCATTGAACGAGGTAGATCTCTCTGTTGGCCTCTAAAAATGCAATCTCTCTCTCTCTCTCTCTCCATATATATATATATATACTCTCTCTCCATCTCTATAATCGAAAGAAGCGAACTCCCAATCCCAAATTGTAAACTGAAGATGAAAACACACACTTTGTTCAAAAAAGCAGTGGAAAAGGACACTAGTGTCATAACGTGAGGAGGTAGGCAGGCAGCAGGGTTAGGCCATGCTGTACCAAGTATCCGATCCGAGACTCGACCCGCTCGAGCTCACTGCGGAGCCAACAACTCAGCGAGGTTGGTAGAGAATGAGATGCACCCATCGACGTCCACTCTCACCAAGCCGGTTTTTTTCACCTCAGGGTAATGCTCTCACTATTTTTCACCTTGCATGTCGATCCATCCCTTTTGCAGAACAAATGGTTGATGCTATGAGAGGAGTTCCCTTGAGTGCTGACTGAGAATGCAATCAAACCCTTGAGGCTCTGTTTCAGGGGTGGCTTGGATTATGATTTCATTTCTCATTCTTTTGTATACTCTCTTCTGCTTCTTCCTACATCATTCGTACTGTTTCCATTGTCGCAAATGGAAAGACTAAACCTGTACCAGGGCTTCCTGTGTTGTGGGGGTCTCTCTTACAGAATATGTTTGGATTATTGTTTTTCTCCTCGGATGAACTTGTGTACTTCATCATTGCCCTTGTCATCTCAAACTTGGGAACAACTAGGCTCATATATAGGAGACAAAAATTATGAAGTTTTGCATTTGAACATTTCAATCAATCTTTGACATTTGAAAACTTTGGTCAATAAATTGGTTGTGGCAATATTTTGCAAAAGAAAAAAAGAAAAGAAAAGAAATTCTGGAAATTTCTCCAAATCCATGGAAAAGTCAAAATTTTCATCTTTTTCCTGCATTCTTAGGTTTTCCAAACATTATTACCAAGTGTTAAAAATTTTGGTTTTTGAAAGTTTAGTAAGTAAAAAGTTTAATAATTATATTTTTCTGCTATAACAATGACTGAAATTCCAAATTGATGGATTCCTTGAAACTTTTGGTGGCCTTTCAAATCAGAGTTTTAGAATTAGTGTCTTAGCTTTTCTTATCACTTTCAAACAACTCCCTATATTACTTGCAGCAGTGAAATCTTTTTTCCGTAGTGAAATAAAATGTGATCAGATTGGAGCTTTCAATCATCAAATTTCAAGGTCATGTACATTTCACATCATCCAGACTTTGCATATGACATCTAACAATAAGAGATGGCATGAATAAATATGAAATTCTTAATGACTTCTGTCAAATTTTCGTTCCTTTCTTCGACTGTTCAAATTTACATGCTTTTTGATCAGAGTAAAGGTAAAACAGGATTTATCAAAAAGAACTAAACTTTCAACAGCCTCTGCCAGGAGTTCATCGAAAATTTATAATCTGCTATTTTTTAAATACAAAATCTGCCCTATACACACACACACACACACACGTACATACACACATTTACATATATGATAGAGTTTTTAATTTTGATTATCTACCAAAGTTTCTTATTAGCTATCTCTATTGCATGACACGTGCATGCCAGTAGGGAATAATTTGAGGAGTTTGTATCTTTTGTTATTGATTGTCTTTCTGGAGTCCTGGGATTGGAGTTAAAATACATCTTGAACTATATATGTTTTTGGGATATTCACTTATCCATATTCAAATTCTGATTTGAATACAAACAATGGATCTAAAATTCAATATCACAATCTGAATTCAAATTTGATTCAATTCTGGCTGATTTTCAAATGTAACAGCATTTGA
>NC_045145.1:262904-308211 GCF_008831285.2 Nymphaea colorata | reverse complement strand
GATCTTCCTTATTGGTGTTCCATTTATCATCTGAATTGAGAGTTGCTCAAAATCCATTCTGAATCTTGATGATGAGAACCACAGATTTACCAGGGAGAGATCGATTGTCAGAACCCGAGAAGGTCCGCCCTTTTCGAACACCTTCCTCCTCCATTCACTTCCAAAATTCTTGTCCATCGATTACCAAATATCATAAGTTGTCAAAGTTCAGACCTTCTTTTAGTTGGATGATTTTTCTGCATTTTATGATAATTTAGTCACTCATCTACTAGATATCTAAAGCTCGCAAGCTACAAAATCTGCGTATGCATATGCATCAACTTTCCTTTTCCTAGCTTGCAGGCTACATTCCGTCTTTTTTTCTTGTTCTATCAATGCATATAAATGTCAGTCTACATGTTCATGTTCATGTTCATGTGTGCAACCCACTGAATGAGGCTTTTGGTTGTACAAATTGTATCTTATATTTTTGGTGGATTTATGCTGTTTTTTTAACACTTAAATGGAAAAAGTGATTGTCTTAAGCACTGTGATGTTTGGCTAGTTTTAGTTTGAATAATTATTCTAACTTTGCTATTGTTTTTTATGTAGAATGACAATCTCAGCTATGTTTATTTTGAGTGTCAGAGGTGTCAACGTCCAATGCTACAAAGATGGTCATCAATCAATTGGAGTACAAGGTGGGTAATAGTACTTTTAAGGCACTGAAAACAGACCTTGTAGTCTAGGGAGACAAGAAACAGGGAAGGATCTTCCGCTTTCTACCAGATGGTCAATGAACTTTTGATGCGCTTTTTACTTGGTAAAGGCATTTGCGAATGAATTGGCTGGCAAAATGAGTGAGAATACTGTTTTTCTACGTCGTTAATGTCAGATAGGGCTGCTTCCTCTCCCGCAGCAGTGAGAACCAAGCCAGGTTCTTGGTCGAACCAGGTCAAATTCAAGGTTCCATTATAAGCCGAATTGCCTAAAGGCCTAGTTTATTATCCTAGTCCAAGTTTCAACTTGCATAGTAACACATTGCAAGCACATAAATACACCTCATAAAAGTTAAAAAATCTTTATACCTCACATAGTATCCAAGTACACTTTGTTTAAAAATGAGAATCTTAAAATTGTAAAGTTTGCATGAACCCTAAGAACCCAGCAAACTTGCACTCGTCACCCTATTTGTTAATGTTCTTTAAATATTAATTAGACTCATCTTAAAGATGCTTCAACCAATTCACTTTTGCCCTATTCACACTGAAGGCAATAACAGCGAGATATGGTCACATATTTGTAATGCTTCCACGATACTATAATATGAAGTAGCGTCCTTGAACTTCATACTGGTACCAGAAAATAATTTTATATATATGGCCATTGGCATGTTTATAGGAATGGCTTCATGCATTTTTTGCATGCTTGAGAACACCAAATAAATAGTACTTCCTTTGATATAACACTAAGCTTCCTTTAACATTGGTGGCTCAGTTACTAGGAAATAGAATGAAATTTTTCTACATTTATTTCGCCCTTAAAGGGAGAGGGGTCTTTTATTTAACTAGAAGGATCATTTTGGTCACTTTTAGTCCATAATACTTCATCATTTGTTAGGGGCAATTGCCAATAACATGCTACAATGACACAATGCTCATATCATATAATTCCAATCCTCCTCATTCAAGGGTTTTCTGTAGATAAAATTGGACTTCACTCTAAAACTTACCAGAATTATACATTTTTGTGCATTCGCCTTGTTGTGCATTATTTTTGTACGGCTTATGTGTTTGGCTTTATGCACTTTCGCACACTTGAAAAGATCAAAGATATAATTTTTTTAATATAACACCAAGCCTCCTTTAACATTGGGTGGCTTCAATTCCTGGGAAATAAAGTGAATTTTTTCCAAGTTCCACTTTTGCCCCTTATGGGATAGGGGTCTTCTATTTAGTTAGCATGGTTTTTGTGGTCATTTCTAGTCCATAGCACACGGTCTCTTGTTAGGGGCCATTACATTTAACATTATTCAATAATGCAATGACACTCATAGCTGACAATTCTCATCCTCCACATTCAAGGGTTTTTTTTTTAGATAAACTTAGACTGCAGCCCAAAACTTACCAGAATTATACATTTTTTTTCATTTTTCTTGTTGCACTTTTTTTTGGCAGATTTGGGAAATTGTGCACTGAGGATATATTAAAGCAAAATTTAGAAAACGGCGAGGATTGGTGTGAACTCAAATTATGGCAGTTGGGGTATCCTTTCTTGAGAATATGACAAGAACAACAATAATGGACAAATTATCAAGCCACTTTTGTGCAACTTTCATTGGAAGTGTTTAAGTTGTTCTACAAGTTTAGTCACTCAAATTGCTCAGGGAAAACATGCACAAATACATTAACCAAATCATTATAAAAGACTGTGTGTGAGCAATGCAAGTGACAGTGCTCAATGAAAGCAATCACACTACATTTCTACATTGAACTATTTAGCCTATTGGTAACTGCTGTCTGGCCATTTTAGCTAATCACAAGTTGTGCCCTGGACTATTTCTCTTTTGTCATTCATCATGTTCTCTGCCGTATCCTTCTTAACCCTGCAGCCACATCCTTCATTTCCATTCTCTCATTTGGAGACTCCCTTGAACACGACAAGCCTATCTCCATGATCGTCACCAGCAGCTCATTCCTAGCAGCTGATGTTTCAGTTGCAGTATTGTTGCTTTCGTTTAGAAGATGGCTATCAATGACATCTAAAATCCCCATCAAACTGTTCATCAGTAGGTTTTCTTCTGCTAAACACCTCCAGGAGAAGAATTCCATAGCTGTAGACATCTGCTTTGGCTGATACCTTTCCAGCCATCCCAAATTCTAATTCAACCACTCAACAATATTAGACATGATTAGCAAGCACAATATAATTGGCTAGTGCTCATCTATGACACAATTGCAATAATTGGTTTTGGCTAGAGGCCTGGAAATTAGTGGACTTAAGATCAATTGAACCTCCAATCCTCCTTTCTCTTGTTGTATTCTCATATATACATCTAAAAAGAATACAAGATTATGATTTAGAACTGAAGTCTTATATATTTATATGATATTCTAGTGCTCTTAAAAGAATTCAAACATGTATCCAGTTTTTTTTCTATGGGGCATGTGAAATTTGTTGAGATTCATCAACTGTATGGTGCAGTGATTTCATAACATAAATGCCTAATGAAACTCATCTTACTTCTAATTCTCCTGTGACCTATCTCAATGTTCTCTTAAATGGCTCCTAAATCAAGTGAATTATTCAAAAGTGCCAATTGTTAGCCAGTCTCAGGCCATTAGGTAGAAAGGTATTTACGATTAGGATTCTTTTATGCAAAAAAGGAATAAAATTTATAACTTCCGTTAAAAGAAGAAGATCAATTGCAGTCTATTGAGGACATTAAAACAACACATGTATGTGAGCACAAAACAATGAAAAACTAGCATGCAACACCATAAGCCATACGAACAATGAATACACTGTCCATGTAAAATAGTTTATCAATGACCTTTACATATAATTGAAATAATTATATAAGAGAAATCAGTGTGCTACCTATGTTACTGATGACACTTTTTTCATATTTTTTGACCTTAAAAACAGTTTCATTGGTAAAAACTGTAGCCAAAACATTGACTACAACAATGCATTTTTTTTGCAATGTTTTAAACAATATAAAATTAAAAAAAAAACTTAATCAGATGATTTCAATATAAATAAATAAAAATATATATATATATATGTATATATATATATATGTATATATATATGTATATATATATATAGTAAGAGAGAGAGAGAGAGAGATAGAAAGTCCACTAGGACTGGCAAACCCACCCACTCTCTCTTTGCCCCTCCCATGCTATCCCACCTTCTCTTCCTCTTTCTCTGGGAAAGCATTATTGAAGAGAAAGAGAGTGTGTTCACACATGCACACTCTCATATGAGAACTCAAAGCCAGGTCACATTGACTCAAGAAACGTATCAGGCAATTATACTCACACTTCGTGAAACACATAATTTATAAAAGGACAAAAAAATAAGAGATACATACCTGGCACAATGTATCATGTGGTTCCGAGAGTGGCTGTAAGAGTAGAATAATTCTGACCAACTAGAATCTTTGCAATGCCAAAATCGCTGACGTATGCAGTCTTGTTCTCATCTAGAAGCACATTACTTGGCTTCAGATCACAATGAACTATAGTCTCCGAATAACCATGGTGAAGATATTCTAGAGCACAAGCCACATCAATCATGATATCCAATCTCTGAAAGAGATTCAAGTGACGGCCACCCAAATGTAGACAGACTTATAGGCCCCCAAGGGCATGTATTGAAAAACTAAGGCCTTGAAATCTCTACTAGAGCAAGACGTAATGACTTTAACGAGGTTTCAATGCCTGATTTGGTGCATAACAGTGCACTCGTCAAAACTTTTAGATGCTCCCTCAAATAACAAATTAAGGACCTTAACAGCCACTATCATTCCATCTGCTAGAATTCCTTTGTACACTGAACCAAAACTTCCATTCCCAAGAAAATTTGCATTACTGAAGTTGCTCGTTGCATGCAATAGCTCTCTGTGAGAAATCACTGGAAGTGTAATTCCTCGTAATGTTTCAATGTCATCGGGATGTTTCAACAACCCCTTCTTTCTATAGCATGAGATACCAATGAGTGTGCAAACAATGAAGAAAAGTGGCAAGCTTCCAATTGTGCAAGCAGCAATGACTCTAGCCGCATTGCTTTTACTCTGCCTCTTTGTTTTGTCTAAGCACAATGGGGCAAGGAACTTGGGAGCTCCACATAGTGCATAGTTTCCTAGGAACGACTCAACAGAAAGGTTTGCAAAATTTCCACCACTTGGAATCTCTCCTTCCAATAGATTGAAGGACAAGTCCAAGACGTGGATGTGTTGAAGTTTCTCCAATGATTTTGGTATCTCACCCGAGAGCTTGTTGTGGGAAAGGTCAATAGCTCCAACGTTTACCATGTGATCAAGTTGTTGAGGAATGTGACCATCAAATGTGTTGTGAGAGAGGTTCAAATACTCTAGCATTTGGAGCTTTGATAATGATGCAGGCAACTCTCCACTCAGCTTGTTTGTAGAGATATCAATGTAGTCCATCATGGCTAAATTTCTGAGATTTAGAGGGAGGTGACCAGTGAAAGAGTTGTCTTGCAATTTTAGCACAAACAAGACCAGGTGGTAGTGTTGATGACAAATTGTTTGAGCTTACATCCAGCTTTATCAAACTAGTGAGATTGTTTATAGATCTTGAAATTGACCCAATTAGCACGTTGTGTCCAATCGTAAAAGCATACATGCGGACCAACTGGTACATTGACAGTGGAATTGGGCCTTCTAATGCATTGTTGTAAAGAAGCAACACCTGTAAGCTGTACATCTATCCTATATTTGGTGGAATGAGCCCTTTCATTTTGTTGGAACTCAAACATAAGGCAATTAACTTGGTCAAGTTGGCTAGGTTCAATGGGATAGTACCTTAAATCTGATTAGAGGAAAGGTCCAGTGTCGACAAGGTGGTTGTCAGGTTTCCAATAGAGGCAGGAAGAATGCCGTTCAAAAAGTTATGTGACAAATCAACTTCCTCTAGCATCCGACACCTCGTGAGGGATGCGAGAATGGAGAGCTTGCGGCTGCCAGAGACATTGGTAAACATACTTCTCCCTAGGTAAAGGCGCCTGAGTTGTGACAGACTACCTAATTCTAATGGCATCAGACCACTAAATTTATTGCTTTCTGCAGTAAGAACTTGAAGTCTTGTAGCATTAGAAAGAGAAGCCCGGAGAGTTCCATCAAATTGTTTGCAGCCATATAGAGTTGTTCGAGATTGGGCAGGAAGCGGCCAGCATTTTTTGGGAGATGCCCTATCAGTTGATTGGTCATGAAAATCAAACCCGAAAGAGCAGATAGGTTAAACAAGCTCTCAGGTAGTGTACCAGTGAGATTGTTCATTTGCATGCTAAAGGCCATCAAGTGGGTGACGCTTCCCAACTCAGGAGGAATGTTTCCCTGTATCTGATTTTCACTGATATTAAACCTCTTTAGTTTTGTGACATTAGCCAAAGCAACTGGAATAGTGCCGGTGAGCCTATTACCACTAATGTTTAAGTACTTGAGTTCTGACAAACTGCCTAGAGACTTTGGGAAGCTTCCATAGAATTGGTTATCTGGTGCTAACAGTATTTGGAGACCTCGACAATGGCTCAGTGTTTGTGGGATCGACCCCTCAAAATGGTTTTTTCTGATGGAAAGTTTTTTTAACAGAGAGAGACAACTAAAATCAACGAGAAGGTGACCATGGAAACTGTCATTCGAGAGATCAAGATCATGTAAGAAGGAGAGATTGCTGATGTATGGGGAGATAGTACCTTCAAGTGCCTTTTCGGACATGTTCAGAGCAATGACGCTATGTGAACCACTAGAAAGAGATGTTGGAATTCCAATTTGATAACACATTATAAGGGTCTCTGGTGACGAGGGATTTGAAAGACAGCAATGCGAATTGGTTAGTCACATTGCTCAGAGAAGCAAGGGCAGAGGGCACCTCCCTTTGGCCGAGAACCACAATGAAGGTGAAGGAGGAGAAACACAAAAGATAGACAAGTGGCTGCAGTGACCGACTGGTGGTAGCCATGCATGTCCAATTTTCTATGCAAAACATGCACGAACAGAAGAAGAAGGTAGGTCTTTAATTTATGTATGGATCCACTTCTAGAAAATTTGTGCGTTTCTTTACAAATTGAAGAAGACTCAGGTCTATTGGTTTGGAGCATATTGCTTCACACTTCCAAATCTAGCCGCATGACTAATGGTCAAATCAATGATACTTTTTCTTGGCCGCCCTTGTCTTATTTCCCTTTACCAAATTTTCACTCTATTCAGTCCCAAAGCAAAGCTGTCAATTTGAACTTTTTTTTAGGACACCCAAAGCTCTATTTCGACCATAATCACAAAGATCGTTTTTGCCTTTTAAATGGAGAGGTTTTTTCTCAACGATGAGTTCAAAAAAAAGAAATAAAAATAATGGAAAAATAAGGTACATTTTTTTAAAAAATAAAAAAACTTAAAAGTAAGAGGAAAATAAAATAAATGAGAAACTAATAGGGCAACATTAAAAAAATAGATAAGAAGTAAATAAAAATTAGAAGGTGGAAACAAGCAGTATGACAATAAAAAAGATTGAAAAAATGCCTACAGTGAAAAAAAGGAAAAATGAGAATAATGAAGAAAAAATGCGTTTTTTTGCTATGGCGTGTTTTTTTTTTTCAAAAATGAAATGGCATTTTTTGTCTTTTTATTCAGCTGACTTATTTTTCACGCATTTAATGCTTTGTTTTTCGAAAAAAATGTGTTTTTTGGTGACTATGTTAACTTTCTACATAATTGTATTTGTCATTTATCACAACCTATATAAGTGGTGGTTCTCACTAATAAAAAAAACATGTGCAACTACTATGTTGATTGGTTAGTGCGAATACGGGGATACATATGATAACACCCATACTTTAGTTTTAACCAACATAAATGAAGCAAGGATGGGATCTTAGCGGATGGGCCATGGATTTTATCAATCAACCGTTTTCTTTTGCTAGTGAAACTATTTCATCAGATTAGCTTGAAATATTGGCTCGAATCAGCCAACAGCGATTAAAACGGACTACTTGGACCCACTTGGATTAGAAACATTTTCTAAAATATTTTAAGGGCAGAACTAAAATTTTTGAAAAATTTAATGGATAAAATTGAAAATTTTAAAACTTGAGGGTGTGATGGCATCTGCCAATTCACCTTTCCTTCTACCCCTGTATGCAGAAGAAGGATATAAACGAAACTGGTTATATGCATCATGCAGAGGAGTGTAAAAAAATCCAAATATTCCTAATAAAGTGAAAAATGGAGGTTTTTGAAAGGACAAAATGAAATTTATAAAAATTTTTAAAAGTCTAAAAGATACACTTCATCATAAAATATTTTTAAAATACTCCAATCTTCCCTCTTTTTCCCTTTGAGTGTACATCTGCTGCAGGAGCAAGAAACTCAATCTCGTTATAACCTAAGGAGCAGTGTTAGTCCATAAGAAGTGTTGGTCCAATTTCACTTGCTTTAGTAGGGGCAGCTCATGTAGCGAGAGCAATGGACCCAAGTCCATTTTCCAATTTAAAAGCAACTGGGTAGTTGCCTACACCAGCCCACATGTTTTCCTGAATCGGAAACCCAAGTAAAATTGGAAATATTCCATAGCATCTGCCAGTACGAGCAACATATATGAAAATGACAAGTGGTAATTAATCAGTTTTTATACTTTGTTTAACTATGTTTAAAAAGAATCTAATTGTTAATATTTTGTGCTGACTCACAACTACATCATCTAAATCCCTGGACTGGAGTTAGGGCAACTTCATCCACTCCTTTCAAAAGCGGATTTTAGTCACACTATTGGCTATTGATTCAAACCACTAACCCATATCATGGTCGTCTTATATGTTCTGTTTCAAAAAAATTTATCATTTTTTGTTTTCTAGTTAAAATCGATGGAAGACCTAGCCTACTCTCTTGGAAAGAATGTGGTATCGCTTTCTTATTCCCACACTTTGCGTCTTCGGCACAGTCTTCTTATTTTCAGTATCATGCTTTTTTGCCAGTTTTCGACTCTTTATCTTTTTTTTTTTTATTTCTATTTCTTTTTTTATGTAGAAGGCAGGGTCTGAGCTAGGGGGGAATGCCATGGGCCCTGGCCCCACCTCAATTTTTTTTAAAAAAAAATACATATAAATTTTAGAAAATTTTATTTATTTTATATAAAAATTTGTTATATTTCAGCTCGTATTAAAATTTAGAAACTTTAATCCGGCTCCCTTCATGGAAAATTTCTAGCTCCGCCCCTGGTGGAATGGCTTATTGGACACTATCAATAGAGCAATTCCCACCAATCATATGATGGATGTTATTAGAATCAGCCTGAATCGGCTCAAATGGACCGACACATCCTTTCCAATAAATGCTCTGCGCACAAGGAGTGATTGCTGGGCTCGAGCTCGAGTCGAGCTGTACAAGATCAGCAAAAGGTCAACTATAGAACAAAATAGTGGAATGGGCTCGACTTGAGCTGTCATGATGTGCAAAAGGTTGACTCAATAGACCAAATCGGCGCTTAATTTGGGCTTGTTCAAGTTCCTTTACCAACTTTAATTAAAAAAGAAGATAAGCTAAATTAAAGAAAATAGAGTCAAATTCATGTAACTTGAACTCGACTCATTTATAAGCTTGTGTTATCAAATCGAGCATAATTGAACAAGCTCGAGCCGAACTTGAGTTGGCTTGACTAATTGTACAGCCCTATCTAGTTCCAAAGAATTTCAGCACTACTCAACTATTCGGGGTCACGAAGTTAAGGGTTTGTGTCTGCTCAAGAAGAGAAGGAAACCATGAACAAGTTATGTTCCAGCTTTTCCTGTTTCAAAATAATATTTCTTTTACTCGGCCACTGTGAGACGGCAAGGTGTATATACTTGTGTTTTATGTTAGTATGAACAGTGAAGGCACTTATCTTTTCAAATAAATTGATAGGAAAATTTGACAGTTTATCTAAAGATATGGGGATAAGAAGAAATACAAAATGTTTGCACTATTGATAAGAGTAAACTTCTGCTAGTTACTAAATAGCTTACGTATAATTATTAAGATGAAAATACTAAAAGTAGTTTCCATATAAACAAATTAATCAGATCATTAATTTCCATTATCAGCCACCATGACGACACCAAATAACATACATACATGGTTCACTATGTCCCAACTAGTTATGCCCTTTTATTAATGCATAAAAGATTAAAAGATTAAAATTGTTGTTGCTTTACTTAATTATAGAATTATTAGGTGAGAAAAGATAGGCGAGCGTACATGTTCGTTTAAAGGGTACTAAGTTTATCTATAGTTTAGTTTATCATGGTACAACTGTGTGGTTTTTATAATAACGAAAGGTAGGTGTATTTTTGTGAGTTGTCAGATGCTTCCTGGTGGTACTAGGAATTCAACATTCTGTATCTCGGACTCGGTCTGGTTGGACTTCAACCCAACCCTTTGTTGACCTTACCAACGTCAAGAAACAGTTGGTCTTGCGAATCCACTTTGATTAGGTATGTAAATGGATTTACTATGTTCAACTACCACATGACCTGATTTTGGAACCATTTTTGTTGCAGAAATTTGGAGCAAACAGGTTTAGATTGGTCATGCGCTTTCATAAGTGAATGAGAACGGGAGTCCAATGTTCTAGTGGGATCCAATAAGGATGTGAATTGATACATATACATATGAATGTCGAATCTGAATTGGTTTCTAAATTAGGATTGGATGTAAAGACGCAACCAACCTTATATGACGTATAAGATTGAAGAAAAATGGAACTGCATTAGCCAATAAATGTCATATATGTTACCAAGTGAAAAAACTTTTACTGTTTTACTCGCATTTTGCTAAAATAAAGTTTTTCTATCTGGGTGTTGGGAAACACAATAATAAGTCAGAAGCAAAAGCAGGTCCCTTGTTTTCCAAATAAATGTAAAGGATTGGTTTATTTTTGTCATTCTTCCAAAGGGGAGGCCTTCCATCGTATCGTTTAAAGCCTGGCGACCACCTCCTTCATGTCCATTCTCTCAGTCGGTGATTTCCTTGAACACAACAACCCTGTCTCCATGATCAAGACAAGAAGCTCATTTGGAACAGTTTCGCTGTTATTTGCTTCAGAAGATGGCCTTCGGCGACATGATCTGAAATCGTTTCACAGTTATTTTGCTTCAGAAGATGACCATCGATGACATCTGAATTTGCAAGCGGAAACGGTTCAGCCACCCACTGCTTCAAAGTAAAGTCCCCATTAAAATGTTCATCGGTAGGCTTTCTGGTAAACACCTCAAGCAGAAGAATCCCATAGCTGTAGATGTCTGCTTTGGTTGACACCTTTCCAGCCATCCTGAATTCTAATTCATCCAATCAACAAGGTCAGACATTATCCTGGCAATATTAGCAGACAATGAACATTGTCGTTAATGAGATGGCTTCAAAAATAAAGAAAGTAGTGCAAAAAATTAGGACTAATTATTTTGTTTTGATTTATGGTGCACATGAAACTCTATTTTTTGTTTCCATGCATTTATAAGGAGGAAGTGAAATTTTACTAAGGAAAGAAACATATTCAAAAGGTAAACTTGCTGGCATTCGTGTATGTGTGTGAATAATTAGGTTCAATATTCACTATTTTAGTTGGATTCAGGCTCATATTCAAATGCAAAATAGCATAGTCATCATCCCCATTAATTTCACTTATTAATCTGATTTTTCTCTTTTTTGTAATAAAATCCAGTTAATCTGCTGTCAACGGTTTGGTAATGTAAAATTAAAGCTTGATAGTTGGAAATTATGGATGTTGATAGAACTTCTCTCCATGGTAAGCAGGACCAAGTAGTCTAAGTAGCAGTTCAAGCATAGAATTTATGATAGGACAAAGAGTTGGTACCTGGCGCAATGAATCCTGTGGTTCCAAGTGTACTTGTAAGAGTTGAAGATTTGGGACCAACTAGCATCTTTCCCATGCCAAAGTCACCAACATGTGCTGTCAAGTTCTCATCTAGGAGCACATTACTTGGCTTTAGATCACAATGATCTATAGTCTCCCAACAACCATGGTGAAGATATTCTAGAGCACAAGCAACGTCAATCATGATATCCAATCTTTGGAAGAGATTCAAGTGATGGCCACCTGAACATAGACAGATTTCTAGGCTCCCAAGGGGCATGTATTGGAGAACTAAAGCCTTGAAATCTGCACTGGTGCAAGATGTGATGACTCTGAGAAGGTTTCGGTGTCTAATTAACAGCCACCGTTGTTCCATCCACCAAAATTCCTTTATACACTGAACCAAAGCTTCCACTGCCCAGAAAATTTGCATTGCTGAAGTTGTTCGTCGCTTGAGATAACATTCTATATGTAATCACTGGGAGGGTAATTCCACGAAATCTTTCGACCTCATGATAATGTCTCTCCAACCCCCTCTTTCTATATTTTTCACGCTTTTTTGAAAAAAAACATTAAAAACAAAAAAACATGTTTTTAATTCATTTTTAACGTGTTTTTTCACCTTTTCAGTTTTTTAATGCCAAACAGTTTTTTTTATTTTCTATTTTTATTTGTTGCAAAACCTATTTATCTTGTGATGTTTGTGCCATTAGTTTCACACAGGAAAATGGAAAAATAGCCCACAGGTCTAGATTAGATAAGAAAAACTAATAATATAGATAAAAAAAATATTTGAGGCTCAAATGTTTGAAATCGAACACAAGAATCAATTCCCAACATCATTCGCAAGCTCCCCCTCGCTTTTCAGTTTGACTCAGCTTCGTAAAATTCAAACCTGGATGTACAATCTTTATTTCAAGCCTAAGCACCTATCCAATCCATGATCCAACCTTCGACATCGATCTGGGCCCTTCCCATTCAAGGAAACTAGATCCAGATAAAAAATGAACCTGGAATCATAAAAAACGGAGCCAAACCCGTTTTATAAAAGGAATATTTTACCTCTTAAAAGAATTACATATTTTTGTTGTTAAAATTTTACTTTTTTTAGGGTGGGACCTACCTGGGGATGGCAGAGGGCAAAGGCCAGCCTCAAGTTGCCCCCATGCGCCTAGTTTTGGCAGCGCTTGTTGCACTGCCTAGAGCACTTGGTGTGCTACTAAGTGCTCTGGCGAAGGGTGCAGGGTGCTATCTTGCACTCTGGCTTAGGGTGCATGGCGCTTTCGGGTGCTATGGTTGAGAGTGCACGGCCGCACCAAGCGCTCTGTCAACTCCCTCCAAAAGGTGTTTGCAGGACCAAGGGCTAATATCCACAAGTCAAAACCTATAAAAGAAACTAAAAATAAAAATAATTCACAAAATGAAAAATTCATGAGAAATCTTGAGAAATTAAAACTCCTTCAAATGTTGAATTTTGTTTTTATTTCTTTTTATAAATACCCCCACATCTTGATCCTTGGTTATAAGCAACCTTTGAGGAACTCCTTGAGCCCTCTAACTATGAGCTTGGAATCTCTCTTCCTTCACCAATTTTTCTTTCGCACTTTCAACACTTCTTTATCTTCAACCAGTGGAAAGGAGAGCACGTAGGAGACCCTTGGAAGCTTCTTCAATAAATCAGAGTTCTCATTTTGGAAGTTTCATTGTTCCGCAAAAGTAAAGGACTCATCTCTTCTTGAACTATACCATCTCGAGGCATGTAGTTTCAATTTCTCTTGCTCTTCCCTTCATCATCTCCCCATGGCCATGTAAGAGAGTTCTTGAAATTTCTTATTCAGAGCCAAGAGCCACTCTTAAATGCAATGGGAGCATGAGCAATGTGATGCCAAGTCTTGTTTATTTGATCAACTCAAATAGGCATGATATGTTTTTTTTTTCTTCTATTGAATGTATGCATTCGTTGTATCTCTACGAATCGATAATGTGCATGTATGGCTAGTTGATTTTTCTTTTCATAGATGGATGAGAGCTTGTGATGAGATTTTTTATTTTTATATTGATTTTTGAGGTTGGGTATTGTCAAACTCTGGAAAAACAAGATGTTAAACTGCATTTTCATATTATCGCTATGATTAGTTTTGACATCTTTCAAATCTTCATTCCCTTGATAAAATAACTATTGATTGTCCAATTAGTAGTATTAAAAGAGTGTCTTCTTACCAGGTTTGAAGCACAAAAAGAGTAAATGAAATACATTTTGGCAAAACATAAGAGTAAATGAAATATTTTCAATTTTGTCTATATATATGTGTGTGTATATATATCTTATTTATTAAAAAATTTCAAAATAAGTCCTCCGTCCATGAGCCCAAGTTGTTCTTCTCTTGCCTACATAAAAATATTGAAGTTGAAAATTTTCAAAATTATATCCTTAATCTTAATTTCTATATTAAAATAAAAAAAATGGGTTAAAATATCACGTTATTAGATCATTTTTCTTTCTTCTTTTATTCGCCCTTTCTCATGTTTCTTTCTTTCCTCTTAGAATCTTTATATCTCTCTGATTATTCTCTTAAAATCTCCCTTTGCTAATCTTCCTTTCTCTATTTCTTTTCTCTCCCTTAAAAATCTGGACATTTCTCTCGCTCTCATTTTTTCTTAAAATCTTTTGCTATTCTACAACTTTCTCTCTCTTTATTTCTTTTCTCTCTTTTCAAAATCTTTATCTCCCTCTCCCTCTCACACACATTTTTCTCTTAAACTCCCTTGCTCTTCTACTAGTTTTCTTATCTCTTTAAAATGTTTATATCTCTCTCTCACTCTCCCATTTTTCTCTGAAAATCTCTTGCTCTTCTACTAGTTTTTCTCTTAAAAACTCTTTCTTTTCTACTAGTTTTTTGCTTTATTTCTTTTCACTCACTTATAAACCTTTATTTCTCTTTTAATTTTCCCTTAAAATCACTTGCTCTTTTACTAGTTTTTCTTTGTCTATATTTTCTCTCTCTAAAAAATCTTTATCTCACCCTCTCTAACTGTTCCATTAAATGAAATATTTTCCTTTAAAAAGAATTTCCTTCCTTCGCTTTACAAAGTTCTAACTTTTTTACCACACGCCACATATAGGTTGAAGATAATGTTTGGGCGAATATGAAGTGCATGGGGAATGAACATAGCCGTAAAACTAGTTACCCATGAGAAAGGTTTCGGAATGGCCAAGCCTCGTACTGACGGGCAAGTTCTTTTTTTTTTCTATTTTGAAAATAAAAATTATTTTTAATACACTTCAAAAACAAAACCTAAACAAATTTTGGGATGCAAACAACCTTATTTGCACAGAAGGAAATATCTGGCTGGGTGAGGGACACATATTGCAATGCTCCCACAATATTTCAATATAAATTAGCATCCTTAAACTTCAGACTGTTACCAGCAAATAATTTTATGAATGTGGGCATCGGCATGTTCTTGGGTTTGGCTTCATCCATTTTTGTATGCTTGAAATGATTGAAGTTATTACTTTCTTTGATATAACAGCAGGCTTCATCTTAACATTGATGGATTCACTTCCTAGGAAATAGAATGAAGTTTTTCCAAGTTTCACTTTTGCTTGTAGGGGGAAGGGTCTTCTATTTAACTAACAGGGTCATTTGGATCACTTACATGCTCCCAGAACACAATGATGCTCACAGCATATAATTCTCATCCTCCTCATTAAGGGCTTTTCTTTTGATAACATTGGACATCAGTGCAAAACATACTGGAATTGTGCATTTTTATTCACTCTTCTTGTTGTGCATTTTTTTGGTAGGTTTAAGAAATTGTGGTGAGGATATAGTACATCAAAATTTTAGAAAATTGAAAGGATTTATGTGAACTATGGCTATAGTGGTGTCCTTACTTAGAACAAAGCACAAACTGCAATAATGGACAAAGTTCCAAGCCTCTTTCACGTAACTTGCACTGGTTTTTCAAGCAAGTTCAAGTTGCACCCAAGTTGACTCGCTCATTGTACAGCCCTACCTGGTGAACATTTACAATAGAGTTATTGCCACAAATCAGAGGATCAATGTAGTGTTACCAGAATCAGCCCAAATCGGTTGGTGGCTCCCCATATTGAAACTAATCATGCAAAATTTTCATGAATGACGAGAACCACCCCTTACATATAGGTTGTGGTAGATGACAACCAAGAAACAAGCATTCAACAGTCGATGGAGAATTGCTCGATGACAACCACCAAATTTCTGAATACAGAAGTGAAAGAATTGCTCTCTGTCATTTGATTGTGTTATGTTGTTAGTCAAAAGCAGAATTTATGTTGCATGAACAGCTTGTGGTGCAATGGAGAAAGATCAGCATAACTACAATTAATGCTGATATACACGGTGATGTTTGCCAAGAATTGTCTCAACCCTTCAAAAGCACACAAAAGCAAACAAGCCAAAACACACAGATACACAGTAGCAGTTAAACTGCACAAAAAGAGAGATTAATTTCTACGTAAGACTGAAGGAGCCAAAAAGCATATTATTTGACAATCATTTCTTAGGCGACTTATAGCATAGCATAACCAGTACTCAAATATTTAATTCACAAGAAAAATAAGATCAACATTACTTGCACAAGCATATCAGTGCTGTATATGTTAGAATGTGTGTGAGAACCCAACTCTAGTTTCAAAATTTTAACGGAGGCCAAAATACGATTTTTCAATTTTTTTATATAAGTTAAACTAAAGTTTAAGAAATTTACATATCAATGTTTGAATTTTTTTAAATTTGATGGTGGGGGGCCAAGGCCCCTGCCTCCGTCCCTGGTGTGTGTAGTCATTGTGGGTCTGTCTAACTTACTACTAACAATTTTGGCTTGACATAAAATATCTTGTCAGATATTGTGGAATTTTAATAGTCTCTGGTGTCATATCTCAAAGCATTAACGTACTTTATTGATTTAGGCAAAATCCAAAAAACCAACAATCGAAAATCATAGCAACAAAAGAACATGAACTTAATGAGCTTTCTTTTGGCAATGTTTCGTAACATATTTTATTGATGTTTTAATCAATTAAATGGATTTCAATTTTATCAAAGTGCTTCCTAAATGTTGTTTGTCACATTCAGGTCTCTACATGAGTATAAAAATTCAATCACACAATTAGTATGCTTCACATATAGTTCTGATGCTCATATCTTGCTTCAAGCAAGTAACCAAACCTGGTGATTGGTCATACAGATTATAGACGATAATTACTCACTGAGTTGATCTGACCATCGCATACAGATTCTAGTATTTGGATCCCTATGTTTCTGGAATGACAAAAATCCAGCATCCATGAGTTAAAGCACACAAATAAGCCAACAACCAGCAACATCTAGCTCCAAAAAAAAAAAATCAAAATATCATCAAAGATAATCACAACAGGACATTATTGTTATGCATGGAATGTTGTAATATAATATTACATAAATTTGCTTAATATTTGGGACAGATATGTGAAACAGTTACATACTGTTAGTGTTGCCAAATGGAACCAATATGCAGAGGCAAGTTACGATGAACGTAGCTTCACCCAGCTCTGTTAGTAAGGGTTTTTCTTGTAGTGGCCGCTATCACCATCTCTGATATCTTTGGCCGAGTAAAGGCTGCTCTCAAGCCATGATAGTTCCAAGAAAATGATAAAATAAGATTATTCTGTGTGCTAAACAAAATCAAGTTAGAAAAAATGGAGAATTAAAATGAAAAGTTAACCTGTGAATGTCCAACAAAGAAAACTTTAGAATTTGTCATTGAGTGGATATGGCCAATCATAGCCAAATGGTCATATAGAGCCAATTCCTTCCAAATTAGGGTTGTCAATATATTTGATTTTAATTGGATATCCAACCAAACCAGTTCAAAAAATATCGGATACGGAAAGAAATTTAACATCCAATTAAGAAATTGGATAGGATTCAGGTTTAATAAAGGACATCTGACTGGATCCTGATTCAGATTTGGATGTACATATATATCCAACTGGATTTGGATTTAGATTCAGACACGGATTGGATTGAATTTTAAATAAAAATCTTATATTCAAATGCTCTTACATTTTAAAAATCAGCCAGAATTGATTCAAAATTCGAATTCAGATTGTGATATTGGATTTTAGATCCATTGTTTGTATTTTGGATTTTTGTCTCCTATATATGGGCCTAGTTGTTTCCAAGTTTGAGACGATAAGGGGAGAAAAAGGATAATCCAAACATATTCTGCAAGAGAGAACCCCACAACACAGGAAGCCCTGGTACAAGTTAAGTCTTTCGATTTCGACGATGGAAACAATAGGTATGATGTAGGAAAGAATGAGGAATGAAATCCTAATCCAAGCCGACCCTGAAACAGAGCCTCAGGGATTTGATCACATTCCCAGTCAGCACTAAGGGGAATCGATTTACAACAAAGCTTGATCACATCTTATGAAGACTATGGTGCTGGCTCAGAGCATTAGCCTGAAAAACCACAACCTTGCACTAAATTTAAATTTCAATCTTTAAGGGGCACTCATATGCAAATAAGATAAACTTGATGAGCCGGGGTGCCCACACCAACTACAACATTGCCACTGGATCAGAGCCCAATTGGAAGTCTTATCTATCATTTGGTACTCAATTATAGCTTTCGTGGATGAATGGTCCCAAAATGCACCTTTGAGACACTTTTGTCCAGCATATGAGGGTTCAAGCAAACACCAAAATGAACGTCTGTGACACTCAACTCTCTTATCTATTTCTGTTTTATCAATTTTTTACATACCAATATGGATTGGACGAAAGTTCTTACGTACGCTAATACCTTGTCCTTTATAGGGTGTTATAGACACCCAATCCGACCCAAACAAATAATAGATGGAATGGATGAAGTTCAGAAAAAATAATTACATCTCCTCAAACAAACAAGTGACCAAGTCTAAATTTTGTTTTTAAAACATCTGGTGTAAACAAACACTCGAAGAACCGACTGTTACAGGCCATAATGTTTTTATAAATGTTTACAGAAGCCAAAGTGATTTTTTTTTAAAAAAATTGCCAACGATTAGGTTTACATTTCTCTACATCTGGGACGGTACTACTGAACTCATGATCACTAGGTGAGCCACATTTTTTTTTGTCTAATTCTTAAGGGCATTTTTTGACTTTTAACTTGGGTCATTTGGCACCCCACCCCAACCATTGACTTGAGTGTTAGGGGGCTAAGCATACCATCTATTACCTTAGCATGTGGAAGAACAACTTGAGCAAGACAAGTTCCAGAGGGATAATTTGTCTGCATTTTGAGGTCAGTTGGATGAAGGGAACATCTTTTAGGAGAAAGATCTCATTTCGACAGAAAAACCCATCCTAGGGTTTAAGCATTCAGCACGCTACAGTGATGGGGGCGACACATTCAATATGAGTGCTGTCAATATTAAAACTAAGAAGTGAATCATTAACACTTGCTCATGCCATGTGAACTCTCACTATACAGGAACCTCACACCACTTCAGCAACACTTGACCCACTTGTAGGGCTATATAGGAGCGAGCCAAAATTAAGCTCGTTCAGCTTGGCTCGATCTCGTGTTTAGCTATACTAGGTCATCTTGAACTCAATTCGATAGACCAAGCCACACCTCGAGCATGACTCTTTTAAGTTCGCTTACCAACTCCCCATTTGACCAAATTTCTTTCTTTGGTTTTAAGCTCTCTCACCTGAGTGTGGGGTGTGGGTGCGGTTGCCGATGCAGGTGTGAGTGCCGGAGCAGCACATTATAAAAAATTTAAGTTCGGTGGTGCGGTAAGGGTATTTTATTATTATTATTTTTATTAATTTATTATATATATAACAGAATAAGCATGCATATATTATTATTACAATTTAGTTATCAATGTATATAACATACTTGAATAATTGTATTGCATAGTAAAATATCACAACAACATATATTATATAAGTCATTAGTAATATGGCATTCTAATTGGGCTCGGGTATGAGTTGGAGTAGCGCCCATGTCCGGTGCGCACCTGGCTCGATGTGACTCGGGTGCGGCAGTAAAATAGAAGAGTCCGGGTGACTTAGGTTTTAAGTTTGAAATTTTCAAAAGAACACCTAGTTCATCGTCCTTGACCTCAGCCAGAACCAGTAGCGTAGGCACATTGTGGCTGGTGTGAAATCTTAAATATTTATTGTTTTATATATATATATATATATATATATATATATATATATATATATATATATATATATATATATATATATATATATATATATATATATATATATATATATATATATATATATATATATATATATATATATATATATATTCACCATATTTGAGTTTGTTTAAACAAGTGCCCCTCCATTCAATTGCTTTTGACTCCATCGGAGCTCAGCCAACTCTCGTTGGCGACTAAGCTCGATTTGAGCTTCAACAACATATCTATTGAGAATCCAGCATCACCGCGGGAGCTAAAGGGCTTGGACCCATATGGCAGGGTTGGTCAGCCTCGATTTGGCCTACACTTGGCTCATCGGCACTATCCCCGCTTCCATGGCTTGCCTGTGCAACCTGACCTACCTGTCCCTAAACCACAACAGGCTCACCAGGGTCATACCATCTGGACTCGGTGGGCTTCCCTTGATTCACGACCTCGACCTCAACTACAACCGGCTCAGGGGGCAGGTGCCGTTCCGGAAGGAGGTGGTGGAGTGGTTGGGCCCCAAGCTCAAGCTCACCGGAAACGACGGCCTGTGTCTCGGCTCGAAGAATTTTGGCACCGGCTTGGTCAAGTTGTCGATGGCTGCATCTCTGACAATGTTGCCCAGTCATTGGCCCGTGATGGCTCAGTGGTGAGCTCGAGCGGATCGAGTCTCAGATCGGATTCCTGGTACGGCGTGGCTTTGGCCCTCCTGCCTGCTAACCTCCTCACGTTATGACACTAGTGTCCTTTTCCACTGCTTTTTCTTATTATCTTTTTGTCTTGTGTAAAGAACATGAATAAAGTGTACATTTTTTGCGTTTTGAGTATACAAGAGGAGCTTGTTTTCACTTTTCATCTTCAGTTGAGTAATTAGACACAATTTGAGATTCTGTGTTCGCTTCTTTTGATTATATGTTTTGATATATATATATATATATAAAGAAAGATAGATAGAGAGATAGAGATTGCATATTATAGAGGCCAATAGAAAGATCTACCTCGTTCAATGGGTCTGTTCAATTTAGAGTAGAGGATGGTTTCCTGGACTTCTCTTGATAATAAAAGGATGTTCTGAGCTACGTGGAATCAGTACCTTCCGACCAAGGAGTTCTGTACTTGATAGACTCTGTTTTATACTGTTTGTGACCGATTTGGTACACCGATCCGCGTTGAATACCAAAAGAGGGTTGTTTGAATTGGGAAGGGCGGTTCGCCACTATTTTTTTTGTTGCTCGCGGGACAACTCTCCAAGTTGCGTGAATGGTTTTGTCGGTACGAACGAACAAAGAAAAAGGGAATTGTAGTCAAACACGGCCCCGCTAGGCCCGTGGAACCATATGTGGAGTTGGAACACACTCTCTGCAAAGAGTGGGTACAGAGGCAGCACCAAACTAATCCCCTTCGTACCCTTTGTTTTGCTTATTGTGGATCTTGGATCTCGAACTGTTTTACTTCGATACGAACGATATGCCTTACAACAATGCATGCAATGTCCATCTAACGTGTGTCAACACCCAAATTTTTCCACATTAAAATTGAAGCAATATGAAAATTTTACAAGAGTTGTGAAATTTTGCAATTTCAAAGCCAATTTTGAACCTAAATGTAATTTGGATTTGAATCATGAATTTAACCCATGGCATGAATCCCAATGCAGGATTACGAGTCCAAACTATGTCCAAATTAGGATTTGACATTCAAATTCAATTACAAATGTCATTTGACATCCAAATCTAATTACAAATGTCATTTGACATTCAAATTCAATTACAAATGTCATTTGACATTCAAATTCAATTACAAATGCCATTTGACATTCAAATTCAATTACAAATGTCATTTGAAATCCAAATCCAATTGCAAATGTCATTTGAAATCCAAATTCAATTGCAAATGTCATTTGAAATCCAAGTTGCAAAATTCAAATTTTGACTTAGATCTAAGAATTGGATCTAATTCAGTCTAGAATGCTATGTGGGACCCACGTGTGGGCCCCACCTAGCCTGTGTGGTCAAGAGCCCCCCAGGGTTCACAGCCCTCATTTAAAAAAAATAAATAAATAAATGTTTTCTTGCAATTAAATGAAAAAACCATTTTCAAGGAGAAATGAATGATATCATAGCTAAAAACCTAGGAAAAGAGAAACATTTATGCATCTCTCTCTTCTTTAACTAGGTCCTCTTTAAAGAGTTTTCAATCTTCAAGAAGCAATAACTAGGCTGGTCAAACCCACTTAATTCAAGTAGGTTCGACTCTAGTGCACCCAAGTCTTAGCTAGGCTCAGTCAACATGAGCTCAGCTTGGTCAAAAACTAGGTCTGTCTCACGATCCAATTAATGGACGAAAATAGACTTTGACCAAACCAAACCCACTTTGACTAAACCCAGTTAAAGTAAAATTTAGCTCAACTAAGAGCTTTCTTATCTCAAATTTATCAAATTACCTCAAAAAAAGTCAAACTATTTGCAATTGAGCTTTGACTTTGGTCAATTGGTTGAAATAGACCAATGTGGACAATTTTGCCCCTCTATGATCAAATTGAGATTACAGAGCCTAAATTGGCTTATGAAAGGCAAATAAATATTTGGATTTGTCAAATAGATAAATCAAATACCAAATTAAAATTCAATTTTTCAAACGAAAGTTTGATTCAGTTGAAATCCATCCTCAATCAAATTATGGACGAAAATACCCTTTTCGAGCTAAATTTGATAGAAATTTCAAATTTTATTCAAATTTAAATTAGATTATCATAATTCAATGACATTTGGAGCTTAATAACTAGGTTTTAACCTAACAAGCTCGATTTCAGACAAAAAAAATAAATAGCACAAAATAAGGCAAAACCCTGTGCAAGGGCATTTTCATCCAAAATTTGGTTGATGTTCGTAAGCTAGGTCTGAACCAAGTTGACCAAACCTAACCCAGCCCACCTAGCTCATGCAATTGGGATAAAAATGAGTAAATACAGTCATTAAAACTCCATTTATTCCATTTTTCATCTCCCAAACCTCCCCTTTGCCACCAAGGGGGGGGGGGGACGAAATTTTGAGGTATTCCATTAAGCGCTGCAACCAAGGAGCTAGGAGGGAGAAGCCAAGGAAGAGAGGAGAGATTCGTCCAAGTATTCTTCCCCCTTTTCTCTTACTTTCTTCTTCCTTTTCTTCTATTCTCTCCATTGATTTTGCTAAGTTAGGGTGCTTAAGTGAACCCTTACTTAGGATTTTCGTGGTGAGAAGCCTTCTTTTCTATTGCAAATTCCAGCAAGCAAGCTATTCTACTTCTAGCTTTGCCAAGCTCGAATCCAAGCTTGGATTCTTGCTTAGGATTGCTCGATTTAGAAAACAAGTGAAGGCAAAGATCAAGTATCAAAACCGACCGCAAGGTAGGTGATTTTAATCATTTCTCATCTATTTTGGCTTCTCATTAGTTCATTTTAATTCCAGCAATTCGTGGGAGGGTTTATTTTCATTTGTTTCATGGCTGGGAATGATGTCCAGCTAAGGAAAACCTACGATTAAATGTATATGTTAATGCATCATGCATGCATACGTCGGTTTTTCTTAAAGATGAACCCATGTACCAATTTTGAAAAGGGCCCCAAGGCCACGTGCCTTTCAAAATAACCAGCTTAAAACCATTTTGAACTCCCCACCATGAGATAATATCATGGTGAGAGAGTGATCTTGCTGCAATATATATATGACGAAAAAGCCTATTAAGGATGGATGCATTCTCATGAATGTAATCCACCTTTGCATGGCAAAATTAAGGATGAACTAGCTTGAGCATTCATTTATCCCTTTCTATTTAAAGTTATTTTGTTTCATGCTTTATTTAATTGATCAAGGGTAGTAGGGGAGATTGGAACAAGTTTTCAATCTTCCCACGTAAAAGAACCCAGCCATGAATCTTCATGATTTGTGAGTTATGTGGTCCCTTCATGAAATTTCATTTTGAAGAGTAAAGTATGTAACAATGTATACATATGCGTGTTCAATCTCTTGTTAAAAATTGCTTTCCTCTCTTAAAATCAGATTGGAACACGTTTCCAAACTGGTTTTAAGAAAATGGTTCATTTTGGTTTTCATAGTACCAAGTTATGAAATCATTTTCATTTCATTTTGAAATTTGCTTAATTTCAGCAATCCATACGTAAGATGTATGTATGTTGTTGAAATCAGACCATGTTTTATAGGAATTGGTTTAAGAATGTCAAATCCTAGAACCATCCAAAGAAGTTGATGATTTCATGAGTACGAAATCTGAAATTTGATCAAGGACTTCTCATTTCTACCTAACAAACAAGCTCTTTATTGGAATCAATGTCCACAATTTTCAGCTATCTAAATCAACATAAGGTCTGATTTTTTTTAGCTATCTTGAGACAAAAGTGGATGTCATCCACATCTCCCATCTATTTAAAAAAAAAAATGATTTTGACATGATTTGTGTATTTTTCATCATTTTGATATTTTTATGTCAAGTCTCAAGCTTATGGACTACATCTCTAATTCATATTCTTAATCATATAATAAGCATATTTAGAGAAAGTCCTACATGTTAATTAAAATCAATCTCTATGTGTAGATCGTATGATGTGCAATTGCAATATGGACCTTAAGAGATTATGAGAGAGTGAAGAATGTATGTTTCATATGAATGAACCTTGAGAGATTATGAGAGAGAGAAGAATGAACATTCCATATAGTTTCCCTTCTCATTTCATACATTCACTTTCACTTAAAATCAATGGCACCACATGCACATTCTCAAGAAGTTAAGTGATTCAAATTTGAGTTGCAAAAAGTGACCAAGTCATATTGCTATAAAAATTTGTAAACTTCTCTTAACTGCAAAAGAAAACACAAGCAATGCATTCATGATCTTTGCCAAAGTATATTTGAAAAATAACACGTTTTCTAACAATTTGTAACCTATGTTCCATCAAAAGAATGAATTCTACCTAACCAAATCACACGATTTGGCAAAAGAAGAATTGAAAAATCAAGTTTCTTTGCTAAGGAAGCTTAGCTATTTTTCAAAAGTTGATCATAATTTCACCTCATGAACCATTTAAAGTTCACAATAAAGAACTCAATTTCACTCTTCAAAATCTTCAAGAATTGTGTATTTCAAATCGAATGGCACAAAAACAAAGGTTTTTGAACCAACTTGAAAATCCTCTAATCTTCAAAACGAGTTCAAATCACTCATTCAAAATAAATTTTGGTTCTTGAATCCAAAACCTCAATGCATAAGCATATAGGATTTGCATCAAAAACTCGTATATGATCCAAATGATCCTTAGTCCTTGGTCTAATTACCCCTGTTAAAGACGGCAGGAACGGTTGGACCTTGTACCGATGGGCGGATCCCTTTTCATTAAAAATTCTTTCAAAACCTCAATTTTAAAAGAATTTTGCTGATTTGCATATGACACCCTTTGAGAAAGGGGTGGGTGCGAACAACGTGTTGATCAAAATACTTTCTATTACATGTTCTTGTTTAGAAAATCTAAAAAAAACCATAATTTTATATGTTAATTTTAAAAATTTTGAAATAAACAATATAAAAAAATATGTAAAATTGTATTTCAACTCTGGTTCGACCCTTGCCTATATACAATTGCAAAAGGCAAGCAAGATTAATCTTGATACTTCCACTTTCTAATCACGCTCAAATGTTTGATATTTATCATTTGTGGTGCATCTAATTTCTTCAAGTCTATGCATCACTTTGTTTTGTATTAATTCGAGATTATACATCTTGTGGACCTAAAGGAAGCTACAATTTCTTGAAAATAATTAAATGGGGAATTAAGCTGGGAATTATGCTTGGTAGAATTTTCTAGTTGCTTCTAGAAAGGGGGATGTATCAACATGAATATGTTGGTCAAACTAAGTTATGCCTCTAAACTACAAACAAAACTCAAGAAAATGTGAAGTCATAGAGAAATTAGTCATTTACATGATTGAGTTAAAAAGTTGAGATACATGAATTAAAGGAACTTTTAGGGGTTATTTGGCAGGGACGCTTTATAAGCATCCCATGAAGAGAGAGACATTTATTGTTTTACTTTTCCTCATTGATTTGTCATTTTTCATTTTTTTTCTCTCTCTTCACTCTCTTCCTCTTCCATCCTCCGATGCCATATTTCCATCGTCATTCACTCAGTTCGCTGCAGCTAAGGCCTCCGCTTAGTAAGCGTTCTTCACTTTCCATTGACGTGTTTTATTAGCAACGATCCCCCCTGCTCGCCATTGCGATGGACTGCTTCCTCTTCATTGTACCCAGTCACCATCGAGGTTGTTTGGTTAACGTTCGCCATGTTCCCTAGAATAGCAGGGACCTGTTCATCTCATCGTCTCTGCAATACCAGGTGGGCGAGGTGCCTGCCCCAAAAGTAGCGAATGCCATCACCTTCAAAGGAGGAAAATCAAGCCCTTCACTACTGCAGCTCATTCCTTTCATCAGTATTTTCTGCATTGTGTGAATGATGGAGTCCTTTGCCTAAAGCAAAACCCTCTCTCTCTCTCTCACTCTCTCTCTAAATCAGAGAAAACAAGGTTTCTGAAACCCTCTCTCCCTCAAATGAGGGAGGGTCTCAAAAACCCAATGATCTCTGCTCGAGCAAGGGTTTTAGTCGAGTGAGGGGTTCAGCCAAACCTGTGGTTGTCAAGATAGCAGGAGTCACTGGGCAGGGAGAGACCAGAGAGGCAATTAGGGTGCAAACCTGTGGAACTTCCGCTTTGGGTAGAATCGCCGTGCTTTCAGCCTGTTTTGAGTCTGCAATTACTGAAGCCTCGGCGGGTTGTAACCGACAACACCTTGTTGTTGTGCTGCTGGAGCACCCTTGCTCCCTTTCCGCCACATATCCATCTTCTTCGACTTCCAGCCTGCACGGCCAGACTGTGGATACCCACCAGCCACGCTCGTCCCACTGCTACCTCCGTCGTGCCACCCTCCATGGGTTCGATTCATCATCTGCCCCTTATCGTTCATCCTTCAGCTTAAAGAGCCAAAGCGAACACAGCAAAACAGAATTCCCCATCGCCGAACTCCTCCCCAACACAAACAAACCAAATCCGTTACCTGAATCCCTCAATATATGATCCCCAATCTCAAAACGAAACGACGTGCTGCGCTGAAAGCGGAATCTATCAAAACCCTCTTCTCTGAACTACACTTCCCTAACGCTCTGTTTGGTTGGAGGGAAAGGGAGGGAAAGGAAGGGAGGAAAAGGGAAGGGAAGAGAAAGGGTAGGGAAAGGAAGGGAGGAAAAGGGAAGGGAAGAGAAAGGGTAGGGAAAGGAATGAAATGGAAAGGAAAGGAAGGAGCTGATTAAAAAGCTTGTTTGGATAAGAATGAAATGAATGGTTAAAATCACGTCTGTTTAGACTACATAAAGGAAAGGAAAGGATATAATTTACAATTCTTTACAATAATACCCCAATCAAGATGTTTAAAAAATTAAGAATGCGATGAGCATTTCTCAAGTAGGCATTAGGCAAGATCAGACCGAGAATACCTCCCAAACTCGCTCAATTGGTACTCAAACAAGAGACTGTTGGAGGCGACCGATCCTTTTCCAAGCGCGATAAAATAAAGGTATGTGTGGGTGAAGAAGAAAACCGTGCAGCTTGCTGAAGAACAGCTAATCATCACTGTGAGATGAAGAGATTGATAGAGACAATGTAGCTGTTCATGAATCCATTCCCACTCATGGATTCCAATTGACTGTGGTGGCAGGAAGCTTGTGGACTCTAATGGGGAGGCCTTTGGGGAATTCGACAAAGGGGAAGACGATGGGGTGATCCTGCTTGAAGGGCTCCCTCCCATTGGAAGTTGAGCACCATGTGGTGGAGGATGATCGCCATCTCCGGCTTCACCATCATCTTCATGCCATTGCTTCTTCCTTCCCACACCTGCTGCTGCTCCTCATGAAAATCAGGTGACAGAGAAGAAAAAGGGCCACCGGGCCCTCCCTGCTGCTGAAATAGGGGCACCTGCCTCCATTGCCATGAAGAAGAGAGACAGGATGGGGAGGTGGTCCGGTCTCTGTCTAAAAAAAAAAAAAAAAATAAATAATGAAAACAAAGAAGAAGAAGAAGAAGAGGCCGGGGAGGAGGCCTCAAAGAAGAAGAAGAAGAAGAAAAGAACGTACCTTCAGCAAATGGGTGTTTAGAAAGGAGGAGGAGGTCTGGTAGGGACGAACGGCCTGTTTATCGTGCAGCAGGGGAGGAGGCCTCGGCTCTTCCTCCTCCTTTGTTTTGTTGAAGAAAAAAACATTGAAGGGGTATTGTGGGCAGTCAACACTTTTGCTACCTTATCCCTTTCCTTTCCTTCCCAATCCGTCCGATTTGAGGGGGATTGCATTTACACTACATAATCCATCCCTTTCCTTCCCTTTCCATTCCCTCCCTTCCCAACCAAACACACTTTGCCCCTTTCCCTCCTTTCTAATTAGCCAACCAAACAGAGGAGGGATTGCTCAATCCCTCCCTTTCCTTCCCTTTCCCTCCAACCAAACAGGCTGTATGAAACTTGCAAGAAAAGTCCTACCGAAAACGATAATCGAAAACCTTACCTAACTATGAGAGAGAGAGAAAGAGTTGTGGAGAAATCTAGGGTTTCGAGAATGGATCCCGAGCCCTGTGAAGCTCCGTTTCCGATGAAATCAACCCACTGGTGAGATCAGTAACGGTAGAAACTAGGGCTCACAGAACCAGCAAGAGATAGAAAGGGGAAAGATGGAATAAGGAATAAGAAAAGAAAAGAGCAGGGACGATGTCGTCAGACCTAGCCACCAGGAAATGAAAACGAGAACGGCTCAGGAAGAAAGTGAGGAGAAGCGACTGGCGAGGAAGCGACTGGTCATTCGAGCAAAACGAGGAAGGGTTTCTGAAACCCACCGAATGTCTGTTTTCTCTCTAACCTCTTCGAGTGAGCTTGTCCTCCCTCAAACCCTCGCTTGAGCAAAAAGGCCTGTATTCTCTCAACCCCTTGCTCTTAGCAAGGGTTCTTACCCAAACCTCCAGGTGTTTTGGAGACTGAAACCCATTCTAGGTCTTCAGGCTGAAGATTGTTTTTTTTCTTTTTTTAGATTTTTGTAACTTATGATTGTTCCTTTTCCCTAGCAACCTTCTACTACTGCTGTCTTCTTCCATATTTCATACATGAAGCAATGTCGACCTTTTCCATGAGGCATATGGAAGACTAGAACAAGCAATTAATCGAGTTAAACATGCCGGTCGAGTCAATCTCGAGCTCGAATACAATTGGTCAAGTCAAGCTAGAGCTGCACCATGAGAAGATGGCAATTCGGTCGGGAAATTTGTGCCTAGGATGAAGACGCTCTAAGAGGATTTTCGGTGGTCTCAAAGGTCGTCTCCAAACCTGTTTTGCTTTGACCAGAGCAACGGGTTGGACCTTGGGATTCCAGTCACCGGCGGTAAGACGATGAGAGGAAGAGAGAGGCGAGAGCAAATTCACACCGGTTCTTGATTGCATACTGAAAAAAGACTTACAAAAGAGTTTAAGTACTTGAAATAAAACCGGTTCTAACACGTGAACCGAGACAGTTGCTGAAATAAAGGACTCGACTATAAGCAAATGCATGAAAGGGAAATCGAGACAAGATGTCTCGGAAGTTCAGTGAGTTTGGCTTCTCTCTTGCCGGTTCAGCCATGCGTGGACCGGGTCGGGACTACACTCAGGGTTCGAACTCGCTATAACCAGATCTAGGTCTAGTTCCTGTGCCTGCTCAGCCTTGAAGTCTTCAGCCTGCTGCCCACAACTCCGCTGATGATGCTCCGCCCACACCGCCCACTGCATCAACTTCAAATTCTGCGTTAGCCTCCTTTAGCCCATCTATGCTTTCCGTTATGCTGGCCACAAACCTGGCCGAAGGCACTCGGCTCTCTTCGCCGTGCTGGCCCTGGTTCCTGAACTCCCTGTAGGAAGGTCTGCATCATTGCACTTGCCACCATTTGTGGCCCAGAGGCGTAACACCTAGAACATGAGACTCAAACCTAGATCTTTTGAGTGTAAACCACCATGCTACCTAGTTAAACTACGCCCCTTGAAGCATTTATTACACAGTCAAATGCTGGTGAAAGCTATGTGGCACCACCACAAGTGCGACAAAAGGTTGTGCACTTTAATTTCATATGTTCTTTGAAGGTTGTCCAAGCGCCTTCCCCTGTGTTTGAATGGCAAGAGTATGTCTGAGACAAAAGGTCTGAGTCACGCCTTCTTCTCCATCATTCAGACATATAGCTCGACATACTTAACAGATTGAGCCTTCTCTAAATGAATAATTTTCTAAAGGGACTGGAGAATTCAAATGGAGTATGGGAAACAAGCAGCGACACGTTCAAAATCATGCTGGTTAAGAGAAACAAATAATTTTCTCTGGATCAGGATTCACCTGCATCGATCATTCTGATTATTATGTCCCCATTGACCGGTGACATCACAAGCTTTGCCTCCAGCTTACCGAACACAACTTGCAAGAAGTCTCATGGACATGTCGTATGTGGTCTAAGAACTGGATGAGGGAAAACCAATAGGATTATGGGATATTCTGCCAAACATGAAATAGTTTGTCAGGTTATCTTCAGTTACAGATTCCGGAAATCCCCTGAGGACCAAGAAAAATAAATTACTGGACAATGTGCCGGCCTCTTTTGTTGTGAGCATGTTAGTAAATCCTCTTAGGCAGTGCTTATACACATGAATTAATGACACCCGCGCACTGCCCTCACTGTACAATAAAATCATAGATTAAGTGATTCCTTTCTGAAGTTAATGAAACAAGTACAAGCGACTTTCTTGCCATGGAATAACGGATGACAATAACTTCAGGTGGTTTGCATCCTCATAATTTTCTCCTTCAACTTCGTTGCTGCTACTCAATGTACTTCCCATGTATACAACATGTGCCTAGCTAGGAGATGCACCCAATAAGCTAAAGGTTGGATACCAAAATGTCTACAATTTCTTTGGAAAAGAAAAATAGAATGTAGTAAGAAAGCAATCTAATTCTCGGTAAACTCTTAAATTCATGGAAAAATTGGACTCAAAATTCATTTGGTTTTGGAAATGCTCAATTACGCGCCCAATAATTCTATGAAATCTATTTTGATGGTCTTTTATCACAAGAACTTTATCAATATAATTCTTGTTATTAACAGATAGTAATAACTAAGAGGAGGTCAATAAATTTTAACTACTAATCATGGAGTATCATATCAAGTATACGTACCTTTGGCGCTTTACTTTAATGGTGTTCTTCCTCCTCCTGGAGGCCTTATTTGTAGCTGTGATCATGTGGGAAAAGGCCAAAACGAATTTGTGTGAGCTGTATGGAGTAGAACCTTGCTGTGGCCAAGTTAGAAAATTTGACTTATTGATGCTTTAGTCCTGGGGATCTTTTCTTTTTCTTTACTTTATTTCTTTATTTTTTTCCTCATTTTATTTTTCAGGAGGATTAAGACAGTGGGCAGATATATTATTCCAACAAAGCATGCCTTGTCTTCCTTTTCTTCCCCATACATATGAAAGACTTACTTGACATTATGCCATGATCTTCAACTGGCTTGAACCATTGTGTTGCACACAAGAAGTATAAAGTTCCACTTGTACCGCTTCGTCGAGTGGTAGCCACGCCAGCTTAACACATCGGATACATGAAAATGTTGCTTTGTTAGTGCCATATGAGAGCCATGAACCGATTTGGGCTGATTCTCGTAAAACTAACATCGATCATCTGATCTTCTGTATTCCGGCAGCAACCCCTATTGCCGGAATTTCTCAGGCTCAACTGAATTTCTCTGCTGCGGATGTCAGTGACAAGCCCATTGCAGATCCTCACGAATCATCTCCAGAAATCTCCTCTCGGCATCTCCTGTTCTCAGCCTACAGGTTCAGCTCGAACTCAGGCAGTCATATTTCCTTCTGTTCAAAGTCTATGGTTTCTTCTTTGATTTAAGACGGCAAAAGAGCTTCTCCAACGGAGGAAAGAGAGAGGAAACAGAATTTGGGGCTGTCAGACTGTAATGAGGTGGTTTTTTTTTATGGGCGCGCTTTGAACTATTTCTCTGTTTTCTCTGAGGAGAGCTTGACTGTGATATTCTGAGATCCCTGGATTTTCTGCCATTTGAACATGAGCATCAAAGCAGAAATTCGCGAAGCCTGCTCTTTTCGCATTGAACGGACACCACCGAGTTGGGATTCATCGAAGATCTTCATTCACTCCTCTCTATTTCGCTCTCGGCCCTGCAACTATGGCTTCTCTATTTTCTGAAGGTTAGTTTTTTTCTCTTTCTCGGCGTCAAGAGAATTTGAGTTTCGGAAGTCGTGGAGTCAATACTTGGAGCCAGAAAAGGAGGAGGAAGACGTCTGCTGCTGCTCAAGGGAGACCTGCTGCTTGGCCTGCTTGCCGAAGGAAAGGCGGAAGTGAACCCACATCCCCTCATATATCTCTGTGTCCTCTCCCTCCATGGTCATGTCTCTGGATCGATCCTTGCACGACGACAGGAAGAGATGCAAGTGATCGTTTTTTGCAGAAGCCCAGCTGACCATTGTCTTCCTTCTCTAAGAACAATAAGAAGGAACTATGGCAGACCAAGAAAAGAATAATGGTGACATCAGTAATTGAGAAAATTCTCAGGTGATGACTGATTCCATCTTTTTACATCATTCTGATAATCCCAAAAGTGTGTTGGTATCTCAAGCAATTAACGGTGACAATTTTGCCATTTGGAGTAGAGCCATGATAATGGCCTTGTCAGCGAAAAATAAATTAGGGTTGGTAGATGGATTTATCAAAGAGCCAAAAGAAGGAGATAAGAATCGTGCCTTATGGGTTGGATGCAATAATATGATTCTTTCTTGGATTTTAAATTCTATTAGCAAAGAAATTGCTGCTAGTATTGCTTATGCTACTTCTGCTGAAGATGTATGGAAAGATTTAAAAAACAGGTTTGCTCAGAGTTTAGCACCAAGGATATATCAACTGCAGTTCTATATGTCGACTTCAACAAGAGACTCTAACAGTTACTATGTTCTACACAAACACTAAGGCATCATGGGATGATCTTAACTCTATTCTCCCATACCGTCTTGTGCATGTGGTGCTATGAGAATTTACTCAGATCATATTCAAAGAGAAAGAGTAATCCAATTCTTGATGGGGCTAAATGACTCATAGGGAGCAATTCGTGGTCAAATATTACTACTTGATCCCTTGCCCAACATTAACAAAGTTTATGCTTTAGTTCTACAGCAAGAAAAATAATGTGAAGCAAGATTCACATTGTCACATTCCTGGTCACTAGTTCAGCCTCCACTGGAACCTGGCCGAGGTCATCCCCTGCAGCCGCAGGATCTTCATTGCTGCCGACTTCATTGTCATCGACATCAGTGCTATATAAGACAAAAATGTGCTGGTCTTGAGAGGAGATGGGCCCATGCCGTCACGGCACCAGGTGCTCTATCTCTCCCTCTTTCTTATGTGTGGTACACTTGACAGACCGTGTCGTGCTTGGCTGGCATGACAACAGAATTCCCTGCAGGGATTTGGTTCACCGAGTGCTCTTGGGATGTTAGGAGGAGAGTCCACTATAGTTGAACTGTCAAGCTTCACATGATTATAGAAATCATAAGCTCGTCCAAATGGGACTCAAGAAACCATGGTTATACTCTGAAATGAAATAACCGGTGACATGTCGTTGACCAATTAACCTTCCAAGTCTGAAATCAGTATTCACTAGAACCTGCAGATACCTTAGTTAGTACACATGCTTTGATGTTTGCCGGTGGAAACATAAAAAATGAGCCGACAATGGCTGGGGCGCAGCTAATATTCCTCAATCCCAGGTCAAACTGTAGATTATGAACATAACCTATACAACTTGCTAGCAGTTCCATTCAGATGACGAGCTGAGATTTGATCTGGCAAGCTGTTACCTCTTTTTACAACCCGTTAGTATAAATGAGCTCTTTGAACTTTAGCTTCCACAAGCTATTTTTAGTTTATCAACTTGTGCTTTTAATTAGTTTACACAAGAAGAAAATGTAGTCTCCCTTAAACACAAAAAGTGAATATAGTCTGACTCAACAGTTGGAAATTAGTGGACAATGTGTCATAACAGCAAAATAAGTGACGCAGAATTTGAAGTTATAAGTTATAAGCACAAGCAGAGTGATGGGATCAATTAGCACGTCAGCTGTGCAGCTTCTTTGCTGATCATTTGTTTGACGAGTTATGTGTGATTCTATGTCAGCAGTAACACATTATTACTGCCTTACTAATCTGCCTTAAAAATTCCTATAACAAGTGTTCCATGGATCTGGTTCATTTTTTAAGTAGATTCATAGTAGAATAAAAATGGGCCTATATTTGAAAGGATCTGCTTGTGTTCCGCTAATTCATTTATTGGTCTGTCAAAGTGTCCTTGGTAACAACGGAATCAGTTCGAGCCAGGGTCTGGTAGCTTCAACTACCAGGCCAGCTTGGTTGGACCCATTTCTCTGCTGCTCTTTATTAAGGTTTGATGTGGAACTAATGGATTTCTTCCTTATATAGCCTCGCATCCAAATTTGGATACAACTTTTCTTAATTCGTATCCAAACTTGAATCAGAGTATATAAGTATCCGTACTGTCAATAATATATTTTATATGAATCAAATCCATGGTCATTCGTATCCAAACTCGAATTGTATTCTAATATTTTACTTTTTTATTTTCTGTATTTTGGTGGTGGCCTTTTGGTATTGCGATAAAAGTTATTCTTAGATGATTCAAAAGCACCACAACCCTGCCCAAGAGATGGGGATGGCATCATTGTTATGAAACAAAGAAAGTTTTTCTGACAAGTCAGTGTGAAAAGAAATGAGCCGGGAGCAAAAATAACTAAACAACCCTATTCATTTTAGAAAAATGAAAAAGAAGTTGTTTATTTTTGTCATTTTTCAAAAGAAGAAGCTGTCATATCCTTCTAAGCCTGGCGACTACCTCCTTCATGTCTACTCTTACATTGGAGAGATATCATCTCTGAATTTGAATTCAAGATCTGGTTTCACAATCAGAATCCGAATTTGGAACTGTATCTAGAAGATTTTCAAAAGGTAGCATTGGATATGAGTAATTACTTAAAACAAAATCTGATCTGAATCCGTATCCGATCCGATACTTATATATATCATAATTTGAATCCGAATCCAGTCGGATGTTATTTCTTAATTCCAAAGACAATCTATTCCATAATCAGAGATCAATTTTTTTCCCATATCTGTTTTTTTTTTTTTGGAACTGTTCAATTGGACATGTGATCAAGATGGAAAATGACATTTAAAGTCTATCCATCTTACCAAGTGAATGACGAGGCAGTTCCAATTCTTTGGCTTACGTTACATGGAAAGGCACGATATCTAGATAAAGGCAGAAAGAGAGAGAGAACATATAATTAAGTGACAAATTAATGATTTTGCAAACATTGCCAAAAACAATAAAGGAATACAGACAATCATATGCCAAAAGAAAAAGAAAAACCGGGGATCTTTTAAATTAGAGAAAAAGAACTGTCTTTTTGAGCCTTTTCACTTTTTTCAAATTCTTTTATCTGTAAAACAAATTTCTTTTTTCTATTTAAAGAGAAACATATTTGTCATTAATCATACTGACACACAAAATTTTGGTGTACTAAAATACCATGTTTGGTGCAATGTGTTATTGCTTACAAGTATGAACTTGCATTCCACATCAAATCCCAAATGCCCGGGCTTCTTAAAAAAAATGTAGGCTAGGCCCCGAGATGAATGCTTTTTTGTAGGTTCTATGTCAAAGTTTCTCCGGTATCTCCGCCCGACCCAAATTTCCTAACTAAAATACAAAAATAATGCCCACTCAGAAACCACTATCCTATAAAACACTGTCCTAATACAGCTCGCTTGTGACTTACCCCAGCACATACTACAACGCCTTTAATGCTGCTAGTAGGGCTGCGCATCAGGTCGGGAGGGATTGGTCTGATGCTCAATAAAATCTGACTCTATGCATTCATGAAGGTCTTCTTATCAGTTTGAGTCTGGCCCATTTAGTTATTGGGCAGAGTCAGACCATCATGCTTCTGTCCGACATGCAGCCGGTTCGATGTCAATTTTTATTACTAAAAGGTTTCCTTTTCTAATGTCTTCAAAATCTTCGCCGACACATCACTAGTTTTTAAGAAATGTTTGGGGATGCACCAAAGAGTTTTTAAAAAGAATCAATGTAATAAGGAAGCCAAATGTCAGCGTTATGGAAAAAAAGATTTTAGAGAGAGAGAAAGAAAAAAAAAACAAAATGGAGAGGTGGGGTTTAAATGTGTATATTGAACAGAATCAGGCCTCCAATACCCGACTCAAAGTCGGGCCAGCCTAGCCTAGCTTAGCTCAGCCCAGCAAGTTTGTTTTGTCAGGTTGGGTAATCTTTTACCCCAGCACATACCATCGCGAGGCATGTAGTCTCATTTTTTCTTTCTCTTCCCTTCATCATCTCCCCATGGCCATGTAAGAGAGCTCTTGAAATTTCTTATTTAGAGCCAACAGCCATGAGCAACTGAAGTCAAGTCTTGTTTATTTCATCAACTCAAATAGGCATGATATGTTTTTTCTTTTTCTTTTTTTTTTTCATTTTATTTTTTACCTTCCATTGAGTGTATGCCTTTGTTATATCTCTACAAATAGATAATGTGCATGTATGGCCAGTTGATTTTTCTATTGATAGATGGATGAACTATGATTATGAGAGCTTGTGGTGGGATTTTTTTTTCTTTTATATTGTTTTTTGAGGTTGGGGATTGTCCAAATCAGGAATGCTACAATTAGTTTTGACATCCTTCAAATCCTCATTCCCTTGATAGAATTCCTATTGATCATCCTATTTGTAGTCTTAAAGAAGTGATCCACCTTTAAAAGCGCATCTTCCTATGGGATTGAAGCACAAGTTCCTCTCTCGCTTGCAAAAAAATATTGAAGTTGAAAATTTTCAATATTATCTCATAAATTTTAATTTCGATATAAAAAAAGAGGGCTTAAAATATCTCGTTGTTAGATAATTTTTTATTCCTTGTTTTCTTCGCTCTTTCTCATTTTTTTCTCTTAGAATCTTTATATCTTTCTTATTATTCCCTTAAAATCTATCTTCACAAATTTTCCACTCTCTATTTCTTTTCTCTCCCTTAAAAATGTTTACATTTCTCTCTCTCTCTCATTTTTTCTTAAAATCTTTTGCTATTCTACTATTTTTTTCTCTCTTTATTTATTTTCTTTCTCTTCAAAATCTTTATCTCTCTCCCTCTTGCACTCATTTTTCTCTTAAATTCCTTTGTTCTTCTACTAGTTTTTTTACTCTTAAAAATATTTATCTCTTCCTCTCTCTCTCTCTCTCTCTCTCTCTCACGTTTATCTTAAAATCTCTTGCTCCTCTACTAGCTTTTCAACTAAAATCTCCTTCTCTTCTACTAGTTTCTCGCTTTATTTTGTTCCACTGACTTATAAATTTTTGTTTCTCTCTCTCCCTTATTTTTCCCTTAAAATCTCTTGCTCTTTTACTAGTTTTTCTCCATCTATATTTTCTCTCTCTGAAAAATCCTTATCTCACTCTCTCTAAGTGTCTTGATAAAAGTATATGAAATACTTTCCTTTAAAAAGATTTTCTTTCCTTTGCCTTATAAAGTTTTAAATTTTTTACCAAATACCACACCACATATAGGTTGAAAATGTTTGGGTGAATATGAAATGCATGGAAAATGAACACAACCTTCCTTAAACAAATTTTGGGATGCAAACAACCTTATTTGCACAGAAGGCAATGTCAAGCTGGGCGAGGGACACATATTGCAATGCTCCCACAATACTTGAATATAAAGTAGCATCCTTGAACTTCGAACTGAGACCAGCAAATAATTTTATGAATGTGGCCATCGGCGTGTTCATGGGTTTGGCTTCATGCATTTTTGTATGCTTGAAAAGATTAAAGATATTACTTTCTTTGAGACAACAGCAAGCTTCCTTTAAACAATGGTGGATTCACTTCCTATGAAATAGAATAAAGATTTTCCAAGTTTCACTTTTACTTGTACGGGGAAGGGTCTCCTATTTAACTAACTGGGTCATTTGGTCCTTTTTATCATTTTAAGTCCATAACACATGCTCCTTTGTTAGAGGGCCATCACATATAGCATGCTCCAATAACACATGATGCTCACAGCATAAAACTCTCATCCTCGTCATTCAAGGGCTCTTCTTTTGATAAAATAGAATTCAGTCCAAAACTTACTGCAATTATGTATTTTTGTTCATTCTTCTTGTTGTGCATTTTTTTGAAAGGTTTGAGAAATTGTGCTGAGGATTTATCTTAACTCTGGCTATTGAGGTGACCTTACTTAGAATAAGGCACAAACCTCAATAATGGACAAAGTTCCAAGCATCTTACATGTAACTTGCACTGGAAATGTGCGAGTTGTTCTACAAGATTGATCACCCAAATGCCTTAGGAATAGAACACACAAGCATATTAAGAATATCTTTATTAAATCCTATATGCAACTGTAATTGAGCAATGCAAGTGAGAGCACTCAATGAAAGCAATCAAACTACATTTCCACCTCCAACTATTTTTGCCAATGGCTGGTGCCCTGGAATTAAATCCCATTGTATCTATGAATATATTTGAATTATCCTTCTATCATTCTTATCTTCTATCGTATCCTTCTCAGCCCTACAACCACTTCCTTCATGTCCATTCTCTCATTTGGAGACACCCTTGAACATGACAAGCCAATCTCCATGATCATCACCAGCAGTTCATTCATAGCAGCTGATTCATAGCAATGACATCTGAAATTGCAATAGGAAATGCTTCAGCCCCCCATTGCCTCAAGCTAAAATCCCCATCAAACTGTTCTTCAGTAGGCTTTCTTCCTATAAACACCTCAAGGAGGAGAATTCCGAAGCTGTAGACATCACCTTTGGTTGACACCTTTCCAGCCATCCCAAATTCTAATTCAACCATCCAACAATATTAGACATGATTAGCAAGTATAATATAATTGGCTAACGCTCATCTATGACACAATTGCACTAATTGGTTTTGGGCAAGAGGCCTGGAAATTAATGGACTTAAGGAATTGAACCTCCAATCCTGCCTTTCTCTTGTTGTATTCTCATATATACATCTAAAAATGAATACAAGATTATGATTTAGAACTAAACGTAGTTATCGGCCAGGTACCCAATGGGTACCCCACCAGACCGGGCCCAGGTTTGAGCCCGCCCGATAATGTATCGGGCCAACCCGGGTTAGCCCGACGGGGGTCTGATCCATCCCAATAACTTTTAAATATTAATTTTATTTTATTAATAATATATATTGTTATTTAAAATATATTTTATATCCAAAAAAATTATTTTATATTTAAAAATAATTTTTATGTAACCGCACCAGTCCTAGGCTCGGATTTCGGACGTCAGGCTGGCCCGAACCCAGTTCTTATCAAGCCGGGCTGGCCGTTGCCCAAGTCTATTTTGAACTGATGTCCTATATATATGATATTCAAGTGCTCTTAAAAGAATTCAAACACAAATCCAAATTTTTTCTATGGGGCATTTGAGATTTGTTGACCTTCATTAGTTGGTTGGCGCAATGATTTCACAACATAAAGGCCTAATTAAACTCATCTTACTTCTAATGCTCCTGTGACCTTTCTCAAGGTTCTCTTAAATGAATGTAAAGACTAGCATGCAACACCAAAATCCAAACAAATAACGAATGCATTGTCCATGTAAAAGATTTTGTCAATGACCTTTACATTATTGAGCTAGGAACCACTTGTGTGTGTCTTTATGCGTGAACTACCAAATCATGATGATTAGAAGGATCATGGGTGTTGCACATCAATTAATATATTTATTGATATTATATTGCAAACCACAAAAGAGTAAATTAGCTAAACCATGTAAGTCAAGACCAAATTATATATATATATATATATATATATATATATATATATAAACATATATATATATAGTTGAAATCAGTGGGCTACCTATGTTACGGATGACTCCTTTTCTTATTTTGTGACCCTAAAAATGGTCTCAATGCTAAAAAGGGTTGCCAAAACATTGACTATCATCAATGCATTTTTTGCAATGTTTTAAACAATACAAAATTAAAAAAAAAAGCTTAGCCAGCTGATTTCAATATAAATAGAGGAATGAATGAATGAATATATATATATACACACACACAGAGAGAGAGAGAGAGAGAGAGGGAGAGAGAGACAACTAGGACTGGCAAACCCACCCACTCTCTCTTTGTATTTTCTATCTCACCTTATGACCTCTCCAGCCCCTCCCATGTGATCCCACCCTCTCTTCCACTTTCTCTGTGAATTGAAGAGAAAGAGAATGTGTTCACATGCACACACACATATAAGAACTCAAAGTGAGGTCACGTTGACTCAAGAAATGGTTCAGGCAATTATACTCACACTTCGTGAAACACAAAATTTATAAAAAGACAAAATTAAAAAGAGATACATACCTGGTGCAATGTACCCTGTGGTTCCCAGAGTGGCTGTAAGAGTAGAATAATTCTGATCAACTAGAATCTTTACAATGCCAAAATCACTGACGTATGCTGTCATGTTCTCATCTAGAAGCACATTACTTGGCTTCAGATCACAATGAACTATAGTCTCCGAGTAACCATGGTGAAGATATTCTAGAGCACAAGCCACATCTATCATGATATCCAATCTCTGAACGAGATTCAAGTGATGGCCATCTGAATCTAGATAGACTTCTAGGCCCCCAAGGGGCATGTATTGGAGAACTGAAGCCTTGAAATCTCTACTAGAGCTAGACACAATGACTTTAACGAGATTTCGGTGCCTGATTTGGCACATGACAGTGCACTCGATGTCAAAACTTTTAGATGCTCCCTCAAATAACAAATTAAGGACCTTAACAGCCACTGTCGTTCGATCCGCTAGAATTCCTTTGTACACTGAACCAAAGCTTTCCCAAGAAAATTTGCATTACTGAAGTTGCTCGTTCCATGAACTAACTCTCTGTGAGAAATCATCGGAAGTGTAATTTCTCATAACCTTTCAATGTCATTGGGATGTTTCAATAACCGCTTCTTTCTATAGCATGAGATACCGATGAGTGTGCAAACAATGTCCAAAAGTGTTGAGCCTCCAATTGTGCAAGCGACAATGACTTCAGCTACATTGCTCTTACTTTGTCTCTCTGTTTTGTGTAAGCACAATGGGACTTGGAATTTGGGAGCTCCACATAGTGCATAGTTCCCTAGGAATGACTCGACATAAAAGTTTGCCAACTTTCCACCACTTGGAATCTCTCCTTCCAATAGATTGAAGGACAAGTCCAAGACCTGGATGTATTGAAGTTTCTCCAATGATTTTGTATCTCACCAGAAAGCTTGTTATGGGAAAGGTCAATAGTGCCAAGGCTTAACATGTGATGAAGTTGTTCAGGAATGCGACCATCAAATGTGTTCTGAGATAGATTCAAATACTCTAGCATTTGGAGATTTGATAATGATGCCGGCAATTCTCCACTCAGCTTGTTTGCAGAGATATCCATATGGTCCATGATGATAAAATTCCCGATACCCAATGGCAGGTGACCGGTGAAGGAGTTGTCCTGCAAGTATAGCTCCCACAAGTCCTTCAACTCACAAAGACCAGGCGGTAGTGTTGATGACAAATTGTTTGAACTTAGATAGAGCCTCTACAAACTAGTGAGATTGTTTATAGAGCTTGAAATTGACCCAATTAGCATGTTGTGTCCAATATCAAGAGCATACATGCGGACCAACTGGTAGAATGATAGTGGGACTGGGCCTTCTAATGCATTGTTGTCAAGAAGCAACACCTATAAGCTGTGCATCTGTCCTATATTTGGTGTAATGAGCCTTTTATTTTGTAGGAACTCAACTTTAAGGAAATTAACTTGGTCAAGTTGGCTAGGGCTAATGGGATAGTACCTTCAATCTGATTAGAGAAAAGGTCAAGTTTCGACAAGGTGGCTGTTAGGTTTCCAACAGAGGCAGGAAGAATGCCGTTCAAAAGGTTTTGTGATAGATAAAGTTCCTCTAGCATCCGACACCTAGTGAAGGATGTGAGAATGGAGAGCTCTCGGTTGCCAGGGACATTGGTCAACATATTTCCCCCAAGTGAAAGGTACTTGAGTTGTGACAGACTACCTATTCTAATGGTATCGGAGCACTAAATTTATTGCTTTCTACACTAAGAACTTGAAGTCTTGTAGCATTAGAAAGAGAAGCTGGGAGAGGGCCATCAAAATTATTTATATGCATATAGAGTCATCGGAGATTGGGCAGGAAGCGGCCAGCATCTTTTGGGAGATGCCCTGTTAGTTGATTGGTCATGAAACTCAAACCCCAATGAGCGGATAGGTAAACAAGCTCTCAGGCAGTGTACCAGTGAGATTGTTCCTTTGCATTCTAAAGGCCATCAAGTGGGTTAGGCTTCCAAACTTAGAAGGAATGTTCCCCTGTATCCGATTTTCACTGATAAAAAACCACCCCAGTATTGAGAGATTACCCAAAGCAACTGGAATGGTGCCAGTGAGCCTATTACCACCAATGTTTAAGTACTTGAGTTCTGACAAACTGCCTAGAAACTTTGGGATGCTTCCATAGAATTGGTTGCCCCTGCTGACAGTGTTTGGAGACCTTGACAATGGCTCAGTGTTTGTGGAATTAACCCTTTAAAATGGTTTCCCCATATGGAAAGTATTTTCAATTAAGGGAGGCAGCTAAAATCAAGGATAAGATGAAGAACTTGCAAGAAGGAGAGATTGTTGATGTATGGGGAGAAGGTACCTTCAAGTGCCTTGTCGGTGAGGTTCAGAGGAACAACCCTTTGTGAACTACGGCTGCATGAAACTCCATTCCATTGGCAGAAGGAAATGTTTGAGTTCCAGTTTGAGAGTACATTGCAGGGGTCTCTGGTGACCTGGGATTTGAAGGATAGCAATGCAAATTCATCGGTCACATTGCTTAGAGAAACAAAAGCTGGTGATACCTCTTCCTCGCCAAGCACTATAGTCAAGGTAAGGAAGCAACACAGAAGAAAGCTTATGGGAAAAGGTGACAAACTGGCTGCAGCCATACCAGCCGAAGTTGTTGGTGGTACTTCTGTGCCTGCATAACCATGACAAGGAATCAAAGCCCCCTTTATAGATTCTCTTTGAGAAAAGGTGTCTTTTTTAAAAAAAATTGTTAATCTTGCACAACCATGACATGGCTGATCACATTAATGGCGTTCTCATGGCCACGTAGCCCTTACTTCATTAGTATATTTCCACTATCATGTTTTCTTTATGCCAGTTTTCAACTCTTTCTTCCGTTTTTCTAATTCCTCCCTTAAATCATCCAATGAAAAAGACGTCATGATTCAAAGTTTGGATCAGACTTATGGTTTGAGTTAGATCCGAAGATGATAAAATCAATTAATGAATCTTGTGAGCTCCCCATAAAAAACCTGCCAGTAATTGACTCAACTATCAGGGCAACTTGAATAATGTAGAACGGTTCAAGATAGGACAGGGAATGCTTGACGTGTATTAACTCCATATTTGGTGGCAGTTAGTAGGGGCCCAAGAAATTTTAATCACTCAACTACTAGCAAAAATACCATTATGAGGGGGGCATCAATTTATCAATTAATGTTCTAGCCCATCAATATTTAGATGGTCTAGGCCGATGACAGGGAAATGTTTAAAGTAGCATATTTTGGCACCAGAAGCTCTGGATCGATCTCTAATTTTCCTTCTGGTTGTCACACTTGATTAGGTAGCATTCGATGGCCTCTTTTCTGAGTCTGCATTGTAAGATCCTCAGTATAAGTAAATTAAGGATCTTAGTAATATGGATTTTATATCAGGTAACATGTAAAAAACTATGGATATAAAGTCGGATGGGGGGTATTCAAGCTTAAATTCATATATTTGAAATCCTAGTGATCTCAGAACATTGTGGGTCTCAAATCTGTGGTGAAAGAAATGCACCCTTAGTTCCAACGGCATTTAATGTGAGGAACAATAAGCATCACTCTATCTGATCAAGGGACAAGTTATCGTAGTAAAAATTAAGTTCTTACCCCTTTAATTTATACAAACTTCCACATCCCAAAGCTTTTCCAGTAAGATGGTAAGAACTTCTTTGTGTATATATATATGTATGTGTGTGTGTGTAGTATGTAGTTGTCCATAACCAAAAAGCATACAAACGTTTTGTATTTAGTGGTTGTAAATTTGTTTCAAACTCCACACATATTTTATTGATCATGAGCACTGCATGCCCTACATTAATTCAAAATAAGTCTATTTTCTAGTGTTCTAATTATTTAAATAACATGCTAATTACAAGCCGAGTCAGTAGCACTGACCGATGCAATTTGTACAGTTGTTACAATTAGTCCGTCGGATCAGCTGATTCCAGGACTAGCATTAATATAACAGGTTTGAAGATCCTTTGCTGCATTAGTTCTTGTCTGGATCGACCTCCTCATCAAGCTTGCATCAATCTGGATTATTTCATAAATGAACACTACTGACTTCCTTAAGCTTCACATTTCTATGGTGAAGCTTGTTCTTGTATTTGGACTGCACTCACTAAATTTGTATTTGGACTGCACTCACTCAGATGTCAATTTTTTACATTGCTCTTCTTCTTTTGAAATTCCATTTAAATGAATGTAACATTCCCAACATTTTTTATAACTCAATTTCTTGTGGTTTTAGAAAGGGAAAATTTGGAGTGCCTGCAACCATTTTCCTCATTCCAGAGATAAGAGTAAATACCAAAGTAGTTGTTGCATGAGTTTTTACAAATCCACATGGACCTGGTCCCTTCTTTCCATTGTTAGTTAATTATTGCCACTCAGGTACATGGTCCAAAAAATTATCTATGCAGAGTTCTTGTTGAACCGAGCAGCTCATGATTTGAATTGATTTAGTTTGGGCCAAGCTTGTTTAATTAGTTTGAGTTTAATGAGTTATTGAACTAACCTCCTTCAAATAGCACTTGGCCCAAGTGAAATCAAGCGTTCATATTATCTGGCAGTGTTTAATTTGGCACTGTTATTTAATGCTTACTTATCATTTTAATTAGTTCTTCTTCAGTTTTTGTCTTTATGTTAAATAAATATTTCACCAATTTCATGTTGAAGCTTACAATTCACCTCGTGATAGTCAAGTCTGGACTCTTGCCTTAAACGCCTATATCAGCCAATTAAAGTTTTTGGTTTTTTATCTTTTTTAATACTGAAAAGACGGGAAAAATGTGTCCAAAATGTCATGATCAAAAGATAGGTTCATGACTAAGGTTCAAATTTAAATATATTGATACGTAATTAAGGAACCTCTTGAAAACTTCCAAGAATGAACTCATGCTGAGTACGTTGCAATTGG